>NW_024470731.1:35000-208911 GCF_017639515.1 Carcharodon carcharias
TATTCCCCCCTCACTTACCCTATTCACCCCTCACTATCCCGTTTCCCCCTCACTTACCCTATTCCCCCCTCACTTACCCTATTCCCCCCTCACTTACCCTATTCCCCCCTCACTATCCTGTTCCCCCTCACTTACCCTATTCACCCCTCACTTACCCTATTCACCCCTCACTTACCCTATTCCCCCCTCACTTACCCTATTCCCCCCTCACTTACCCTATTCACCCCTCACTTACCCTATTCGCCCCTCACTATCCTGTTCCCCCATCACTTACCCTATTCACCCCTCACTTACCCTATTCACCCCTCACTTACCCTATTCGCCCCTCACTTACCCTATTCACCCCTCACTTACCCTATTCACCCCTCACTTACCCTATTCGCCCCTCACTATCCTGTTCCCCCTCACTTACCCTATTCACCCCTCACTTACCCTATTCGCCCCTCACTATCCTGTTCCCCCTCACTTACCCTATTCACCCCTCACTTACCCTATTCCCCCCTCACTATCCTGTTCCCCCTCACTTACCCTATTCACCCCTCACTTACCCTATTCCCCCCTCACTTACCCTATTCACCCCCTCACTTACCCTATTCCCCCCTCACTTACCCTATTCACCCCTCACTATCCCGTTTCCCCCCTCACTTACCCTATTCCCCCCTCACTTACCCTATTCCCCCCTCACTTACCCTATTCCCCCCTCACTATCCTGTTCCCCCTCACTTACCCTATTCACCCCTCACTTACCCTATTCACCCCTCACTTACCCTATTCCCCCCTCACTTACCCTATTCCCCCCTCACTTACCCTATTCACCCCTCACTTACCCTATTCGCCCCTCACTATCCTGTTCCCCCATCACTTACCCTATTCACCCCTCACTTACCCTATTCACCCCTCACTTACCCTATTCACCCCTCACTTACCCTATTCACCCCTCACTTACCCTATTCCCCCCTCACTTACCCTATTCCCCCCTCACTTACCCTATTCACCCCTCACTTACCCTATTCGCCCCTCACTATCCTGTTCCCCCATCACTTACCCTATTCACCCCTCACTTACCCTATTCACCCCTCACTTACCCTATTCGCCCCTCACTTACCCTATTCACCCCTCACTTACCCTATTCACCCCTCACTTACCCTATTCGCCCCTCACTATCCTGTTCCCCCTCACTTACCCTATTCACCCCTCACTTACCCTATTCGCCCCTCACTATCCTGTTCCCCCTCACTTACCCTATTCGCCCCTCACTTACCCTATTCACCCCTCACTATCCTGTTCCCCCTCACTTACCCTATTCACCCCTCACTTACCCTATTCCCCCCTCACTTACCCTATTCACCCCTCACTATCCCATTCCCCCCTCACTATCCCCATTCCCTTCTCACTTACCCTGTTCCCCTCCTCACTATCCCGGTCCCCACTCACTTACCCTATTCACCCCTCACTATCCCATTCCCCCCTCACTATCCCCATTCCCTTCTCACTTACCCTGTTCCCCTCCTCACTATCCCGGTCCCCACTCACTTACCCTATTCCCCCCTCACTATCCCATTTCCCCTCACCCTCCCCATTCCCTCCCTCACTATCCTGTTCCCCCCTCTTACTCTCCCCATTCCCTCTTTCACTCTCCCCGTTCCTCCCTCACACTCCCCATTCCCCCTATCACTCCCCAGTTCGCTCTCTCTCTCCCCCTTTCCCTCCCTCCCCCTTACCTTCTCTCTCTCCCTCTTTCTCCCTCTTATTCTCCCCATTTCCCCTTTCATTACCCATTCCCCTCTTACTCCCCCCATTCCCTCTCTTTCTCTCCCCCTTCCCCCTCTCTTTCCCCTTCCCCCTCTTTCTCCCTCTTTCTGTCTCTTACTCCCCCATTCTCCCCTATTCTCCCTCTCACTAACCCATTCAACATCTCCAGTCATACACCTGTTCCTCCAGTCTGTCACCCCATTCCCGTTCTCCTTCTTCCTACCCTCCTGGGGCTGAGTAACAGGTTTACCCCTAACTGAGATATTTTGTGCAGGTTAAGTAAACAGGCTGGAGACAGGCTGGGCACTGCAGACTGACTGTAGGCTGTAGACTAACTATCGCTGGAGACTGACTGTAGACTGTCAACTCATCCTGGACTGTAGACTGACTATAGTTGTAGACTGATTGTCATTGGAGACTGACTGTAGTTGTAGACTGTCTGTAGACTGCGCACTGTCTATAGACTGTAAACTCACCCTGGACTGTCGACTGGCTGTAGTTGTAGACTGACTGTAAACTGTAGATTGACTTTTGATTCACTCTGGACTGTATATTCACTCCGGACTGTAGTTGTAGACTGACTGTGGACTTCTGACTCACTCTGGACTGTAGTAGACTGACTGTAAACTGTAGATTGACTTTCGATTCACTCTGGACTGTATATTCACTCCGGACTGTAGTTGTAGACTGACTGTGGACTTCTGACTCACTCTGGACTGTAGTAGACTGACTGTAAACTGTAGATTGACTTTCGATTCACTCTGGACTGTATATTCACTCCGGACTGTAGTTGTAGACTGACTGTGGACTTCCGACTCACTCTGGACTGTAGACTGACTGTAGTTGTATACTGACTGTTGTTGGAGATTGACAGTAGATTGTTGACTCACTCTGGACTGTAGGCTGACTGTAGCTGTGGACTGACTATCATTGGAGACTGACCATAGTTGTAGACTTACTGTAGCTGTAGATTGACTGTAGACTGTTTATAGACTGTAGACTCACTCTGGACTGACTGACTGTAATTGGAGACTGACTGTAGTTGTAGACTGCCTGTCATTGGAGACTGCCTGTGGTTGTAGATTGACTGTAAACTGTAGACTCACTTTGGACTGTCGACTGGCTGTAGTTGTAGACCGACCGTGGATTGACTCTGGACTCTAGAGATAAGTCGTGGCTCAGGGCGTTGTGCTCTCACCTTTAAGTCAAAGGCCACGTTTTCAAGTCCCACTCCAGAGACTAGAGCCCATAATCCAGGCCGACACTCCAAGTGCTGGTGCTGAGCAAGTGCTGCCCTGTCTTTCAGGCTGAGGCGTCAAACTGACACCAGGAAGCACTTTGGGAGGACCTGGGGTGGTGAAAGGCACTGAAGAAATGCAGGTTCTTGCTTTTATAAACTGACTGTGGGGTGACTCATGTGGTCGAATTGCCTTCTGAGTAGCACACCCATTATAAATTGCTGCTCGGGGAGTTAGCTGCTGGAATTTGTGTTCTGATGTGCAACAGGAGTTCTAAGATAGTCTTTGCGTGGGTTTGTAGTTTCACCTACAGCTGATCAATGATGTTCATGTCTCCTCAGTGAACTCTGTCAGAATGAGGGTTAGTGAGAGTCAACTCCAGCAGGCGTCACCACGTGTTGCTTATGTTGGCTGCTCTTTTGTTTTGCCCGGGGTTATTGGACAGGAACCTTGAATCTAAGCAAATTTTCAGCCAGGATCAGCTGAATCTAATTTAGTTAAAACAGTCTGTTAAAGGTCAGGTGACCAGAGATTGTGTCCTATCCCACACTGAGTCATAGGCTGAGGGAGACAGACAAACAAACCCCAGTGACTGCTGAACAGAGCTAGAGTTCCTAGGCATATCTTAGTCTGCACAGCAACACAAGCACACACACACACAAAAAAAAAACACACGCACAAATACACACACACAAAACACACACACACACAACACATGCACAAATACACACACACAAAACACACACACACAAAAAAACACGCACAAAACACACACACACAAAACACACACAACACATGCACAAATACACACACACAAAACACACACACACAAAAAAAACACATGCACAAATACACACACACAAAACACACACACACAAAACACACACATAACACATGCACAAATACACACACAAAACACACACACACACAACACATGCACAAGTACACACACACAAAACACACACACACACACACAAAAAAAACACATGCACAAATACACACACACAAAACACACACACACAAAACACACACATAACATATGCACAAATACACACACACACACAACACATGCACAAACACACACACAAAACACACACACAACACATGCACAAATACACACTCATAAATACACACACAACACAAAACACACACACACACACAACACATGCACAAATACACACACACAACACAAAACACACACACACACAAACACATGCACAAAACATGCACAAACACACACATACACCATACAAAAAAATATAAATACACACACAGACACACACAAAACACAAACACAAACCACAAATGTGTACACAAAACACACACACAGTCACACACACTCAAAATACAAACACACACACACACACAAACACACACAATCTCACACATTCAAAACACACACAAACACAGAAATATACACACAAGCACACACACACACAAACAATGGAAAGGATACACATGCAAAATACACAGGCAAACACACACACACACACACACACAAGGACATGCAAACAGACACAAACACATGCCCATGAACATAAGGCCCACAAACACAGGTTATAGAGTCATTACAGCAGAGAAGGGAGCCATCATGCCCATACTGGCTTTCTGCACACCAATCCAGTCAGCCCCTCCCCCTCCCCTTCCCCCACCCACTCTCTCCCCATTTACCCTGCGAGTTTATTTCCCTCGAGCGTTCGTCTGATTTCCGTTTGAAATCGTTCATCGTCTCCCCTTCCACCTCCCTCGTGGGCAGCGAGTTCCAGGTCATCATCTCTCGCTGCGTGAAAAAAGCTCTTCCTCACAACCCCCCCGCCCAGTGCCCAAAACTTTAAATCAATGCACGACACCCACCCCCTCTCCAAGCCCTTGTAACATCTTTATCGACTGTCCTGCAATTCGAGGATGACCCCTGTTCAGGGTTGTGAGTTTCTGGAATAGGCCTTCATGTGACTGATCAGGCTGATTCTCGCCCCACATTAATATCTTCATGACATGCCCCATGTGAGCAATGTTATTGGAAATTATTTTAAAGCAGGTCTGTGGATGTGAGAGTCTTAACTGGATTAAAGCCAGCTAGCCTGGGTGCTTTGATGTAAGGTAGTTTTGAGATGTTAAACAGGAAGGTAAAAAAGCATTTTGTTGAATAAACCATTCAAAGACTGGCAGGAGGGGTGGTGGGGGGAGGGGAAGAGGGGGTGAAATCTTGCACCTAGCTAGCAGAGACCAGGCAATATGTTTATATTACTAATAAAATTGGTACTATGAAAGGGATTTTACTGTTAGAAGAGGCGTGGAATTCAAAGTGGTGATGCAATGAAAATTTGCATTGAAAGAGAAGGCTAGCTATATACAGAAGAGGTTTGCATGTGTGCAGGTCGGAGGGATGTAATATCTAAGCCTATAAGCCTCCCACCGTGTCTGCGAAGGAGCAGATTGAATGGAACGCTGTTTTGACTTTGTGGGATAAAATGTGCTTTGCCTGGTGCCTGTTTAAGCTCAAAACAAAACCAGAATTACCTGGAAAGACTCAGCAGGTCTGGCAGCATCGGCGGAGAAGAAAAGAGTTGACGTTTCGAGTCCTCATGACCCTTCGACAGAACTGAGTAAATTTGATGGGTTATTGTTGCCTTGGCGAAGGTTTACCTGGGAGTGATTAATTTGGGCCTTTTGTTTGACGTTATTACAGTAGCAGTTTGTATATGTTTAAATTTGTTGTGTAGTTAAGAAACGTCTAACATCATTGATATAAAAAGCCCCTGGAGACTTGGTTTCCTTCCTGAACTTGGAGCTGCATCTCAAATATGCTCTTTGGAAAATTATAGGTTGTGACAGTTGTTTAAAGTTCCGCTTCGGGAAGTTTAACTAACTCGGCCCCTTTACCAGCTGCTGCGCTGTATAACAGGCAGGACAATCCTGCGACATAGCGGGACTGACCCCCGTGCAGCTCGCTGGATGGGTTGTGGCCATTTTGAACGACTGGCGGAGGACTCCTCCCGGCCCGCTTCAGCGGGGGGTGGGGGGGGGGGTCTCTGAATCGCTGCCTTTGTCCCAACCCTGGGACGCTCGAATCTCTGGAGCATAATCCACAGAACCCGGGGATTTTTTCTTTACTGAGTAAAACGCTTCAGTCAGTCCAAAGAATACACTCGACATCTTTGTTGAATTTATTCTGGCACTGAACAGAGGTCAGAGGTTTCTCTGGAATGCCTAAACCACAGAGTCTCTGGGAGGATTTCCTCAACCACAGGAAATGGGCTATTCAGGAGAATGCATGCCAGGATTCTCCCTGCTACCTACCAGAGCGAGATACCTCGACGGTCTCCACAGCCCGATTCGTCTCCGTTCTTGAAGACAGTTAATATTGTCACGTTCCTGAAGTTGGGGTGGTGTGTGTGTGTGTGTGTGTGTGAGTGTGTGTGTGTGGGTGTGTGTGTGTGTGTGTGTGTGGGGTGGGAGTGGCGAGGGAGGCTGGTGTTGCAAATCCTTTTCTCCCTCCCCAATCCACAGCGCGAGTGCGTGGAGTCTAGATGGAGGTGAACAACGTACGAAACAGGAGCTGGGGGAGGCCATTCGGCCCCTCGAGACCTGCCCAGCCATTCAATAAGATCGTAGCTGACCTGTTTGTGTTTCGAATTCCACATTCCCACCCACCCCACCCCCCCCATAACCTTTGACTCCCTTCCCGAACAAAATCTATCTCCCTCCTTAAAAATATTCAATGACCCCCGCCACCTTCGGAGGCCGAGAGTTCCAAAGTCTCACAACCCTCTGAGAGGAAACATTTCTCCTCATCTCTGTCCTAAAAGGGTGACCCCTAATTTTAAAACAGTGACCACCCCCCCCCCACCCCCCCACCCTGCCTAGTTCTGGACTCACCCACAAGAGGAAACATCCTTTCTACATCCACCTTGTCAAGGCCGTTCAGGATCTTGTAAACTTCAATCCAATCACCCCTCACTCTTCTAAACCCCAGTGGAAACAAGCCCAGTCTGTCCAACCCTTCCTCATAAGACAGCCCACTCATTCCAGGTATCAATCCAGTAAACCTCCTCTGAATTGCCATTCAATGCTCCCCCATCGATGGTGGTTCACCCACGGGTTCTACCGCAGGGAGGTAACCTGGAGAGTATCAGCCGCCGATGTAGATTCGCCAAGTTGGGGGGGGGGTGGCTTTCGACCCTTTGACCTTGGTCTACAGATGGCTTCAAAAAAGCTCGGGGTGTCATGACGCTCGAACCCAAAGGCCTGGACACAAGCCTGGCTTGATTTGATCCCACTGTTCCGGGATTGAGTTGGATGTGTGGGAAGGTTTTCCGGACTGGGCGTGACTTGTGATTCCTCCCCTCGACTGGACTCCTTCAGGGCTAAAACGCTGAGCTTTTTATAGACTCATAGACTCCTACAGCACAGAAGGAGGCCATTCAGCCCATCGTATCCGTGCCGGTCAACAAAGGTCCAACTACACTAATCCCATTGTCCAGCGCTTGGCCCTTACCCCTGGAGGCTATGGAAATGCAAGTGAATCTCTAAATAAAATCTTACGAGAGTTTCTGACTCAACCACTCTTACAAGTAGAGAGTTCCAGACTCCCACCACCCTCTGGGTGAAAAAATTTATCCTCGCCTCCTCTCTTAGCCTTCTACCTCTTACCTTAAGTCTATGCCCCCTGGTTATTGACCCCTCTACCAATGGAAAAAGTGCCTCCCTATCCACCCTACCTATGCCCCTCATAATCTTACACACCTCTATCAGGTCCCCCCTCAACCTCCACTGCTCCAAGGAAAACAACCCCAGCCTATCCAACCTTTCCTCCTAGCTCAGACACTCCAGCCCAGGCAACATCCTGGTGTATCTCCTCTGCATCCCCTCCAGTGCAATCACATCCTTCCTATAATGTGGTGACCAGAACTGCACACAGTACTCCAGCTGTGGCCTAACCAGCGTTTTATACAGTTCCAGCATAACCTCCCAGCTCTTGTATTCTACGCCTCGGCTAATAAAGGCTAGTATCCCATGTGCCTTCTTAACCTCTTCTTAACCTTAGCTGGAAGTTTTGGGCCTTGTCATGTCTTGGAGCCAGGCTGACGCTCATCATCGATCGAGCAAGTCTTGATCTGTCCAGCGGGCATCAGTACCACTTGGATCGCGTGATTCAAAACGTCACCTGGACCTTTGACCCAAACGATGACATAGCCCAGGAGTTGGTCGCTGCTTCGGCCTGGGAGGCCTCCCTGTGGTTTTGTGTTTGCCCTCCTGGTTGAGCTCACGTTTCCCCTTCAGGCAACACCAGTGGTGCGGGTCTGGGAAGTAACAGTGGAGGCAGGTTCGATCGAGGCACCCGAGAGGGGCATTGGAGGATTCTCCGAGTAGAAACAAGGGGTATAAGTGGGGGAGGGGAGAGGGAAAGGCAGGGCACGAGGTCATGATGCTCATTTGGAGAGAGCCAGTGCGGACATGATGGGCTGAGTGGCCTCTTCCTGTGCCGTTGAAATCCTGCAATCTGTTTTGGCTTTTCCCAGCCCGTTTTTTTTCCCAATGGTTCTCTCCCCAGACATCGGAATTCTGGCCAACTCTGGCATTAAAGTCCCCGCACCCCCCGCCCCCCCCACCCCCGGAGTAGGCCTGCTTCAGCTCCTATTGCGTAAGCTCATTCTTTTGAGGTGGTAGTGAGGTGGGAATAGGACTTTAACATCTTCATCGGAGTGAAGGGGCAAGCGCTGATGGAGGTGAAATACTGACTACAGCTGAGCTGTAGGTGAAACGTCACAAATTTTCTACTTATACATTTGGAGAGTTCTAATAGTGCATCCAAGATCCTATTCCGGATGTTAAACTAACTCCGTGATCGCCATTGTTGTTCTTCTTTCCTCTTCAGTAGAAGGTGTATTTTGTTTTACTCATTCACAGGATGTGGGCATCACTGGCTGGGCCCAGCATTTATTGCCCATCCCTAATTGCCCCCTTGAGAAGGTGGGGGGTGAGCTGCCTTCTTGAGCCGCTGCAGTCCCTGTGGTGTAGGTACACCCACCGTGCTGTTAGGGAGGGAGTTCCAGGATTTGGACCCAGTGACAGTGAAGGAACGGCCGATATATTTCCAAGTCAGGATGGTGAGGGGCTCAGAGGGGAACTTCCAGGTGGTGGGTGTTCCCCATGTGTCTGCTGCCCTTGTCCTTCTAGATGGTAGAGGTCGTGGGTTTGGAAGGTGCTGTCGAAGGAGTCTTGGTGAGTTGCTGCAGTGCATCTTGTAGATGGTACACACACTGCTGCTACTGTGCGTCGGTGGTGGAGGGAGTGAATGTTTGTGGATGGGGTGCCGATCAAGCGGGGCTGCTTTGTCCTGGATGGTGTCGAGCTTCTTGAGTGTTGTGGGAGCTGCACTCATCCAGGCAAGTGGGGAGTATTCCATCCCACTCCTGACTTGTGCCTTGTAGATGGTGGACAGGCTTTGGGGAGTCAGGAGGTGAGTTACTCACCGCAGGATTCCCAGCCTCTGACCTGCTCTTGTAGCCACAGTATTTATATGGCTGGTCCAGTTCAGTTTCTGGTCAATGGTAACCACCAGGATGTCGATGGCGAATTGACTGGATAATAAATGTCTGACGGCTCACAAACTCTCTCCCACTCTGTGTTCCCTCCATGAGGTCTTCACTGAATGTGGTTTGGACTGACCCTACACCCTCTCTCCTCACACCTACCCAGTGCCACACTTTTCCTTTACCTTCCCCCACATCTCTTCCTTCTTCCCCTTCCTATACGTCTCTCTCTCTCTCTCCCCATCTTCCCCATTTCCCATCACCTCATCCCTCCCTTTCCCACTCCCTCCTTCCTTCTCTCCCTCCTCCCATCTCCCTCTCCACACTCGCACTTCCTATCTCCTTCCTTCCTTCTGACTCCCCACACTCTCTCCTCTACCCCTTTCTCCCACTCCCTCTACACTCTCCCACTCCTCCCCCTCCCTCTTTCCCTCCTCTCTGACTCCCTCTGCACTGTCCCCTCCTCCCCTCTCCTCTCCATCTTTCCCCCCTCTCCCACTCCCTCTACACTCTCCTCCTCCTCCCCTCTCTGACTCCCTCAACACTCTCCCCCTCCTCCCCTCTCTGACTCCCTCTACACTCCCCCTCCTCCTCTCTCTAACTCCCTCTACACTCACTCCCTCCTTCCCTCTCTGAATCCCTCTACACTCTCCCCCTCCTCCACTCTCTGACTCCCTCTACACTCCCCCTCCTCCCCTCTCTGACTCCCTCTGCTCTCCCTCTTTCTCCCCTCTCTGACTCCCTCTGCGCTCTCTCCCCCCCTCGGCCTCTCTCTCTCTCTCTCTCTCTCGGAGTTTGACCATCAGGAACCTCCGAGGCCGGGGATCTGTTTCGTTTCCTCGAACATTCACTTTTAATTACATTATTTCAGCAATGAATTGGTGAGAGTGAGTGCAGAGAGCAGGGGGGAGGAGGTGGGGGGTGGGGAGGGTTAAGCATTTGGTTAATCCTGACTCCAGGCTCGATCTCTCTGGGATGCTGCAGCTCCCAGCTTTGAGGACGCGCCAGGTCTTTATGTGGTCACAGCGCTGGCTTTAATTGTCTTACACTGTGATGCCCCCTCCGGTAATACATTCCATCTGGGTGAGACAGAGAGACTCATAAACTCACATCAGGTCAGCAAGTTCCCCCATCTAGAGCTCAGCCTTGCTGGAGAGAGAGAGAGAGTGGGGGGAGGGAGGAGGTGAGAGACAGAGAAGGAAAGAGAGAGTGAGGGAGAGACAGAGAGAAAGAGAGAGAGAGGGAGGCAGGGAGAGACAAAGAAAGAAGGAAAGACAGAGTGAGGGAGAGAGAGAGGAGAGAGAGGGGGGGAGGGAGGAGGGGAGAGAGAGAGACGGAGAGAGAAAAGGAAAGAGAGAGTGGGGGAGAAAGAGAGAGAGAGAGGGGAGGGAGAGAGTGAGGGGGAGACAGAGAGAGAGAGAGAAGGAAAGAGAGTGGGGGAGAAAGAGACAGAAAGGGGAGGGAGGAGGGGAGAGAGAAAAAGAGAGGGGAGAGAGGGAGAGGGGAGGCAGGGCGAGGCGGAGACACAGAGAGAAGGAACGAGTGAGGGAGAGAGAGAGAGAGAGGAGAGAGAGGGAGGGAGAGGGGGAGAGAGAGGAGAGACAGAGACAGAGGAAAGGAGGGAGTGAGGGAGAAAGAGAGGGGTTGGGGAGAGACAGACAGAGAGAGAAGGAAGGAGAGAGATGAGGAGAGAGAGAGAGGGGGAGGAAGGGAGAAAGCTGGAGACAGAGAAGGAAAGAGAGAGTGAGGGACAGAGAGGGAGGAGGGGAGAGAGAGAGAAGGAAGGAGAGAGGGGGAGGTAGGAGGGGAGAGAGAGATGGAGAGATGGGATAGAGAGGGCGGAGAGAGAGAGGGGGAGGGATGGAGACTGAGAGAAAGAAGGAGTGGAGGGGAGAGACAGGGAGAGAGACAGAGAGATGGAGGGAGAGGGAGGGAGAAAAGGGAAGAGAGGGGGGTAGGGAGGGGAAGAGAGAGAGAGGTGGGGAGATGCAGAGGGAGAAGGGGGAGAGGGTGAGGGGTGTGGGGGAAAGAGCAGCTGAGATCACAGGCTGCAGCTAGGCTGGGGATGAGAGACATGGGCAGGGACAGGCCCGTGGGAGTGTGCTCGGGAGCTGAGAGAGAGCAGGCGGGTAGCAGTGGGTAGCTGGCACCAACACCAACATGGGCAGGGGGGTGGATGAAGGGGGTGGGGAAGGGATTTGCGGGAGGATTGCAGGGGAGGGACATTGAGGGGGAAGGGGGAATAAGGGGAGAGGGTGTTTGGTGGAGGGGATGTGCTGGGTAGTGTAAGGGGGAGTGTAGCCAGAGGTGTGTGTGGGGTTGGGAGTGTGGGGGGGGGGGGGGGGCGGAAAGAGTGCGAGGGCGTGGGAGTGTGGGGGAGGGGGAGTGTGAGGGAGTGGGAGTGTGGGGGAGGGGGAGTGTGAGGGAGTGGGAGTGTGGGGGAGGGGGGAGTATTGAGGGTGGGGGAATGGGAGTGCGGGGGGAGAGTGTGGGGAGGGGGGAGTATTGAGGGTGGGGGAATGGGAGTGCCGGGGGGGGGAGAGTGTGAGGGAGTGGGAGTGTGGGGGAGGGGGAGTGTGAGGGAGTGGGAGTGTGGGGGAGGGAGAGTGTGAGGGAGTGGGAGTTTGGGGGAGGGGGGAGTATTGAGGGTGGGGGAATGGGAGTGCGGGGGGAGAGTGTGGGGGAGGGGGGAGTATTGAGGGTGGGGGAATGGGAGTGCGGGGGGAGAGTGTGGGGGAGGGGGGAGTATTGAGGGTGGGGGAATGGGAGTGCAGGGGGGAGAGTGTGGGGGAGGGGGGAGTGTGGGGGAGGGGGGAGTATTGAGGGTGGGGGAATGGGAGTGCGGGGGGAGAGTGTGGGGGAGTGGGAGTGTGGGGGAGGGGGGAGTATTGAGGGTGGGGGAATGGGAGTGTGGGGGAGGGGGAGTGTGAGGGAGTGGGAGTGTGGGGGAGGGGGGAGTATTGAGGGTGGGGGAATGGGAGTGCCGGGGGGAGAGTGTGAGGGAGGGGGAGTGTGGGGGAGGGGGAGTGTGGGGGAGGGGGGAGTATTGAGGGTGGGGGAATGGGAGTGCGGGGGGGAGAGTGTGGGGGAGGGGGGAGTGTTGGGGGTGGGGGAATGGGAGTGCGGGGGGAGAGTGTGGGGGAGGGGGGAGTGTGGGGGAGGGGGGAGTATTGAGGGTGGGGGAATGGGAGTGCGGGGGGAGAGTGTGGGGGAGGGGGGAGTGTTGGGGGTGGGGGAATGGGAGTGCAGGGGGGAGAGTGTGGGGGAGGGGGGAGTGTGGGGGAGGGGGGGGTATTGAGGGTGGGGGAATGGGAGTGTGGGGGAGGGGGAGTGTGAGGGAGTGGGAGTGTGGGGGAGGGGGGAGTATTGAGGGTGGGGGAATGGGAGTGCCGGGGGGAGAGTGTGAGGGAGGGGGAGTGTGGGGGAGGGGGAGTGTGGGGGGATGCAGAGTTTTGGGGTTGGGGTGGTGGGGGGGGAGGGGGAGTCCTTCACACACTCTAACCACAAAGATTCCCATCTCTCTCCCTCCCCTCTCTCTCTCCTCAACCTCGAAATCATCCCAACACTCTTCACGGAAATACAACCTGAAGACACTGTTTTCACGAAAGGAGATATTAGGGACAGATGGCCAAACACTCTGTCAAAGGGGTCAGTTTTTAAAGGAGGGGAGAGAGAGAGAGAGACAGGGAGAGAGAGAGAGACGGGGAGAATGGGAGAGAAAGAGAGAGACGGAGAGAGAGAGACAGGGAGAGAGAGAGAGAGAGAGAGACAGGGAGAGAGAGAGAGAGAGAGACAGGGAGAAAGAAAGAGAGAGAGAGAGACAGGGAGAAAGAGAGAGAGACAGTGAGACAGAGAGAGAGAGAGAGAGACGGGGAGAAAGAGAGAGAGACAGGGAAAAAGAGAGATAGGCAGAAAGAGAGAGAGAGAGACAGGGAGACAGAGAGAGAGAGAGAGAGAGACGGGGAGACGGAGAGAGACAGGGAGAAAAAGAGAGAGACGGAGAGAGAGAGAGAGACAGGGAGAAAGAGAGAGAGAGACAGGGAGAAAGGGAGAAAGAGAGAGAGAGACAGGGAGAAAAAGAGAGAGACAGGGAGAAAGCGAGAGAGAGACGGAGAAAGAGAGAGACAGGGAGAAAGCGAGAGAGAGAGAGACGGAGAAAGAGAGAGAGACAGGGAGGGAGAGAGAGAGACAGGGAGAAAGAGGGAGAGAGAGAGAGAGAGAGAGAGGTGGAGAGGTTGAGGGAGGGAATTCCAGAGCTCAGGGCCCCAGGCAGCTGAAGGCACAGCCGCCAATGGTGGAGCGATGGGAATGGGGGGATGGGTGAGGGGGGGCCAGAATTGGAGGGGTATTTTCACGGCTGTTGTAATTTATCTTCAGGGATTTCTTTTCAACAAGTGTCCTGGAGATTGATCTTCTGAAGCAACGATGGAGGGTTGACAAGAGGTGGCCACTAAAGGGTGATGGGCTGCTCCTTCTTGGACCTCTGACCTCTGCCTGGGGCCTTGTGTCTCGCTGTGACCCTCCTTAGAACTCTTGGCGGGGGGTGAAGGGGAGGGAGTCATTGCCTCCGGCAGTCAGAGGTCAGGCTTTTGTGTTGTAAATAACTCTAGATAGAGCGAACAACTGAATACTCGGGCCGGTCAGTGCGGGAATGTGGGAAATACAGAACTTGGAGGGGCCTGTGGATTTTGCAGTTAAGAGGCGGGATTGAACAGCGAGACAGAAACCACTGAAGCAGTAATTAAACCAGCCCTGGAAATTGAAAACAGTTGTGTTTTAAGAGCGTGTTGGTTGTAGCAGGGGGTTGGAGGGTCGTGGTGGGGGTGGAGGAAGCATTTAAAGAGTCAGTGTTGGTGTAGATGTGTTGTGAGTATTCCCAGGGTGGTTGCAGTTCCGTTCATGGGGTCGCACGCACAGGTCTCAGCAGCTCTCGTTCAGCTGACAGCTTTTAAACAGCTCCATCTGACTGACCCCAGTCCCATCAGGATGAGACCCTTCAGCCCCTTTACGCTGTTCACTAGAGATCAAAGTTAGTCTGCATTCTAACTCCGGAATGCTCTCTCTCCCTCTCTCTCTCTCTTTGTTCCCTTCTCCTCTCTCTCCCTGCCCCCCCTTCCACTATGTCATTCTCTGATCTCCCTCCCTCGTTACTTTCTCTCCATCTCCCTCTTTGTCAGTCTCTCTTTCTTTCTCTCTCCTTATTGCTCTCTCCTCTCTCTCCCTCCTCCCACTTTCTCCTTCCCTCTATTACCCTCTCATGTCACTCTCTTCTCCCTCCTCATCACTCTCTCTCTCTCTCTCTCTCCTCCCTCCCTGTACCTCTTTCCTATCTCATTCCCTCTACCTCTCTCTCTGTCTCACTCCCCCTCACCTCTGTCACTCTCTCTCTCTTTCTGACTCTCTTGTCTCCTCCTCTATCTCTCCCTCTCCCCCACCATTCCGGCAACGATCTCAATCTCTCCCTACCTCTCTCTGATCATCGTCTCAGCCGCTCTATTCCACCCTCTCTTCCTCTTTCTCTATCTCTCCCTCCTCCACCCCTCCCTCCCTCTCTCTCTCTCTCTCTGCTGTGCAGTATTACTGAGATTATGTACACGCTGCGCTTGTTAAATGCTTTTCTTCCCAGAGTCAGTCAGCCCTTTGAAGTGTTTGCCTATTTGAAGAATATTGCCTCTAATTCTGCCTGATTAGCTCCTTGGGGACTTATTCTGTTAGCAATAGTTCCTGTTGCTGGGAGGTGCACACATCTCAATTCTTTTCCTTATTGTCTATGAGAATTCCCTGTCTGAGGGGTTACTGCCTTCAATGAATGGATTATGTTACACTCCCCAGGGCAAAGGGGTCAGAAACCGGGCAGCTCCAATCAGTCAGAGTGGATTACAACCTCAGCAGAGCAGCAGCTAAACCCTGGCTCAACCCCTTCACTCCCTCTCTCTCTCTGAACCACTCGGTCTCTCTCTGTCTGTCTCCCTCACTCTGTCTCTATCCCTCGTCTTCCCCTCTCCATCTCTTGCCTCGGTCCCTACCTCTCTGTCACTCACTGCCCCCTCTCTCTCTCCCCCACTATCTCTATCCCCCCTCCCTCTGCTTCTCTCAGCCCTTCCGTCTCTCTCCCTCTCACACACTGTCTCTGTCCCTCTCACTATCTCTAAGCCTCTCACTCCCTCTGCCCTCTCTCTCCCCCCTCATCTCTCTCTCTCTCCGTCTCTCTCCCCCTCACTATCTCTAGCCCTCTCACCCCATCTCTCCCTCCCTCATCTCTATCTCTCTCGCTCACTATCTCTCTCACCCGTGTCTTTCCCTCACTTTCTGTCTTTCTCTCTCTCCCCCTCACTACCTCTTGCCTCTCTATCTGTCTCTCTCTCTATCCTCTGTCTCTAACCCTTTCCCACTCTGCCTCGATCCCTCTCCCACTCTGTCTCTCTCTCCCTCTCACCCGTCTCGTTCCCTCAATTTCTGTCTCTCTATCTCTCCCCCTCACTACCTCTTCCCTCTCTATCTGTCTATCTCCATATTTCTCTCTCTCTCTATCCTCTGTCTCTATCCCTCTCTCCCACTCTGTCTCTTTCTATACCTGTCCCCTCTCTCTGTGCCCCCTCCCTGTCTGTCTCCTTCCCTCTTTATACCTCTCCCTCTCACTGTCATACCTGGCGTCAGCCTTGACTAAAGTCAGAAGGCGATGGGTTCAGGTCCCACCCCAGAGATTTTGAGCTCTGTAGGCTGATACAGCAATGCAGTGCTGCATTCTTGGAGCTGTTCAAATAGAAACCATAGAAAAGTTACAGCACAGAAAGAGGCCATTCAGCCCATCATGTCTGTGCCAGCCAGAAAAAGATGAAAAAGAAACTAGCCACTCATTTTAATCCCACTTGTCCAGCACCTGGTCCATATCTTCGCAGGTTACAATGCTTCAGCTGCAGATCCCGGTATCTGTTAAAGGAGTTGAGTGTTTCAGCCTCACCCACCGATTTAGACAGTGAATTCCAGACGCCCATCACCCTCTGGGTGAACATGTTTCTCATGTCCCCTCTATTCCTTTTACCAATCACCTTAAATCTGTGCCCCCTGGTAATTGGCCCCTCAGCAAGGGGAACCAGGTCTTCCCCATCTACCCTATCTCGGCCCCTCATCATTTTGTCCACCTCAATCAGGATGTCCCTCAGCCCCCTCTGTCCCAAGGAAAACGACTCCAGCCTATCCAATCTCCCCTCATAGCTGCAATTTTCAACCCCTGGCAACATTCTTGTAAATCTCTGCACTCTCTCCAGAGCAATTATGTCCCTCCTGTAATGTGGCAACCACAACTGGACACAAAATTCCAGCTGTGGCCTAACCAGCGTTTTATACCGTTCCAGCATTACACCCCCTGCTTTTGTATTCAATACCTCATCCAATAAAGGAAAGCATTCCATATGCTTTCTCTACCTCCTTATCCACCTGTCCTGCCACCTTCAGGGACCTGTGGACATACACTCCAAGGTCTCTCATGTCCTCAACCCCTCTCAACATCCTCGCGTTTATTGAGTATTCCCTTGCTATGTTTGCCCTCCCCAAATGCATGACCCCGCACTTGTCTGCTCATGTGAGCCAGCTCCCCCTCCCCCCCCCACTATTTAGTTTAAGGCCCACTCTACAGCCACGTGGAGAATAGCAGCTCTAGATCTGGTGGCTTGCTGCCATTTTCTCAAGAGATAATCCACAAGCACGAAAGGTAAAACAGCTTTCTCAATTTGTCCTGTCACCTTTGGAGGCTTGTGTACCCACCTGCTTGGTCTCTCCGCTCCTGTACTGCCTTTACAAGGCCCCATTTCTTTCTACCAAGAAGCAATCACCAAACTTCTCTGGGTTAAATCTCATCCACTGTGTCCTCGCTCATTTCACCAGTCTCTCTCTCTGTCCCCTTAAAGCATGTTACTCAGCTCCTCGATACAATTTGTGTCTCCTCTGCAAGCTTTGAAACTATGTCCGGTATTTCTGAGTTCAGGTTATTGTGGAGAGATGGTGGTGGTAAGTGTCACTGGACTTGTAAACCAGGGGCCCAGGCTGATGCTCAGGGGACCCGGGTTCAAACCCCACCCCGGCCGCTGGTGGAATTTAAATTCAATCTGGGAATATAAAGCGAGTCTCAGTGATGGTGACCATGACAACCATCATCGATTGTTGTAAAAACCCCATCTGATTCACCAATCCCCTTTAGGGAGGGAAATCTGCCCTCCTTACCTGGTCTGGCCTACACGTGACTCCAGACCCCACAGCCACGTGGGCGACGCTTAACTGCCCCCCTGAAATGGCTGAGCGAGACCCTCAGTTCAAGGGGCAATTAGGGATGGGCAATATAGGCTGGCCCAGCCAGCAATGCCCACACCCCATGAAAGAATACATTTTACAAAAGAATTAATTTATATGAGAAAGAGGATTGATCCTTGTGGAACACCAACGATAGGTCCTCTTTATTCTGAATGAAGGCCCTCGTACCAAATTCACAATCGAGAGATTGTCAGTCCTGTGCCATGGCTGACCTCTCATGCCCGCTTATCAATGCTGGACAATTGGCAGCCCCACACATGTATCATTATAAAATAAACAGCAGTCACAGTAATGAATGAATATAGGATCATTTACTGCCACATCCATTATTCAACACTCGACTCACACGCCTACATCTAATCATCACATGTCTGACTGAGTGATATTCGAACAACATTGGCACTCGTACCCAGGCGTCAACGCAAGATTAATTGCTGCATCCTTCAGTGTTACCGAGCAGTGTTTAACACTCGATCTCATATGAATATATCGGGCTGACTTGCGATGATGAGGAGACAGGAGAGTCATTGTTCTGGGCTCTTGAGATTTACAGTTACTGCACAATTGGCACGGTAGATCACGGGGTCCTGGCTTTGCCTGGGACAAGATATCACGCCGGTGGGGGCGTGGGTGGGGTGCTTTTTGAGTTACACTTCAATGGAACACCTCAACACTCGCCCTGCCAGCCTCGACAGTGAACAAACCAGTCCACAAGAGGCTGATGAATGGTGGGTGTGTTGGGTCAATGTTCTCACCTCCTGCAAGCCAGAGTTACCGATGTAGAGCAGTTGTTGTTACGCAGACAGCATCATGGCCATTTTATACACAGCAAGATGCCAAGGTGAATAAATGGGCAAATATCCAGTTAATCTATTTTAGTGAGTTTGGTTGAAGGGGTAATGTGGAATATTTAGTCTACCTGAAACAGTAAAACACAGGTGAAACTGCAGAATCTACCCATGTCCAATATAATCCCCACTAGAACCAACACAATCAACATCCTGGGGGTTACCATTGACCAGAAACTGAACTGGACCAGCCACATAAATACTGTGGCTACAAGAGCAGGTCAGAGGCTGGGAATCCTGCGGTGAGTAACTCACCTCCTGACTCCCCAAAGCCTGTCCACCATCTACAAGGCACAAGTCAGGAGTGGGATGGAATACTCCCCACTTGCCTGGATGAGTGCGGCTCCCACAACACTCAAGAAGCTCGACACCAACCAGGACAAAGCAGCCCCGCTTGATCGGCACCCCATCCACAAACATTCACTCCCTCCACCACCGACGCACAGTAGCAGCAGTGTGTGTACCATCTACAAGATGCACTGCAGCAACTCACCAAGGCTCCTTAGACAGCACCTTCCAAACCCACGACCGCTACCATCTAGAAGGACAAGGGCAGCAGACACATGGGGAACACCACCACCTGGAAGTTCCCCTCCGAGTCACTCACCATCCTGACTTGGAAATATATCGGCCGTTCCTTCACTGTCGCTGGGTCCAAATCCTGGAACTCCCTCTCTAACAGCACGGTGGGTGTACCTACACCACAGGGACTGCAGCGGCTCAAGAAGGCAGCTCACCCACCACCTTCTCAAGGGGGCAATTAGGGATGGGTAGTAAATGCCAGTGTCACCCACCTACCATGAATGAATGAAAAAGTGCCCCAGTTCACACTGAACTGGGGAGGGGGGTGGGGAGGGAGTCAATGTGACTGTAACTCGGAGTCAATGTGACTGTAACTCTGAGTCAATGTGACTGTAACTCCTCCCAGTCTCTGTAGGAGACTGACTCTCTTCAAACGTCGCCTTAAAAAGGTGAGGAAATTGGAGCAGGGTGTTGCACGTAAGAGCGAGAGAGAGAGACAGGAACACGCACACACACACAGACAGACAGAGAGAGACACACACACACAGGGAAAGAGACACAGACACACAGAGAGAGAAACAGAGAGCCAGAGTGTGGCAGAGAGAAACACGGTGTAAGACAGTCAAAAATAGAGAGAGAGAAATACACACACACACACACACACACACACACACAAGAGGGTGAGAGACCCAGAGAGAGGGAGAGCCAGGCAGACACAAAGGAAAGCGGAGCCGCCGAGATCGGAGTCCCGGAGAGCCGCTTTGTGCCGGGTAACCCCCGCTGCCAACATGTCCAAAAACTTCACCGGGAACTGGAGGATGAAGAACAGCGAAAACTTCGAGGAGCTTCTGAAACAGCTTGGTGAGAGAGAGTGAGAGTGACAGAGAGAGAGAGATGGACAGAAAGAAAGAGAGAGAGAGTGAGCGACAGAGAGAGAGAGACAGAGAGAGAGAGACAGAGAGAGAGAGAGACAGAGAGAGATGGACAGAAAGAGAGAGATGGACAGAAAGAGAGAGAGAGTGAGCGACAGAGAGAGAGACAGAGAGATGGACAGAAAGAGAGAATGAGCGACAGAGAGAGAGATGGACAGAAAGAGTGAGCGACAGAGAGAGAGATGGACAGAAAGAAAGAGAGAGATAGACAGAAAGAAAGAGAGAGAGAGACAGAGAGTGAGCGACAGAGAGAGAGAAAGATGGATAGAAAGAGAGAGAGAGACAGAGGGGGGCACGGAGAGAGAAAGATGGACAGAAAGAAAGAGGGATAGAGAGACAAAGGCAGAGAGAGACAGGGTGAGTGAGAGGGAGAGAGACAGAGAGAAAGATAGAAAAAAAAGAAGAGAGACAGAGAGTGTGAGTGAGAGAGACAGAAAGAGATACAGAAGCAGAGAGAGAGAAAGATGATGGACAGAAAGAAAGAGAGGGGGCACAGAGAGAGAGAGAAAGATCGACAGAAAGAGAGAAAGATGGACAGAAAGAAAGAGGGATAGAGATCCAGAGGTAGAGAGAGACAGCGAGAGAGGGTGAGTGAGAGGGAAAGAGAGACAGAGAGAGTGAGTGAGAAAGAGAGAGGGAGGCAGAGAGTACGTGAAAGGGAAAGACAAGGAGACTGAGAGATAGTGAGAGTGACGACGGGGGAACCAGAATGTGTGACAGAGAGAGAGAGAGAGAGACAGAGGGAATGTAACGGAGGGAGATGAAGAAAGAACATGACAGAGTGGCCGAGAGACGGGTGGAGGGTGAAGTAGGAGAGGTATAGTGTGTGTGAGATGGTGACTGAGTATGATAGTGAGAGAAAGTGTGTGAGAGAGAATAACAAAGTGAATGAGGGAGAGAGAGTTGGAGGGAGACAGGGATAAAGAGTGAGAAAGAGGTGAGGTGGAGTCAGGGAGTAGAGTCAGTGAGAGCAACAGGGATAGAGAGGGTGAAAGATGGAGAGAATGTGGGTCAGGGTTGAGGAAGAGAGAGTGGGAAACAGAGATAGAGTGGGAAATAGAAAGATAGAGAGAAAGAGGGAGAGGAGGAAAGCAGAATGAGATGGGGAGACAGTAACAAAGGGTAAAGGAGGAGAGGGAGGGAGGGACAAAGAGATCAGAAAGAGATGGAGTTGAGGGACCGAGAAAGTGAGTGTGGAAATGGACAGATAGAGGGGATTTGTGTGAAATGAGAGATTGGGGGAGAAGGGTGTTGGAAAGTGGGAGCAGGAGAGGGGGAGTGGGAGAGGGGGATGAGCTGGGCATATAGGGAAGGAGTGGGAAAAGACTTGGGGGAAAGGGATAGAGGGAATTGGGAGAGTGGAAGAGATAAATTGGGAGAGAGAGAGGGATTGGAGAAAAGAGAGGAAAGTAGGAGAATGAAGTGAACTGAAAAGTCAAGCATGGGAGAACAGAGCAGAGAGGGTGAGAAAGAATGAGATGGAGGGAGAGTGAGAGGTGAGAAAGATGGAGAAGGCAAGGGAGAAGGGGGGAATGAGGGGATGACGGAGGGAGTAATAGTGTGAGGAGGAGAGTGAGGGGTGAGGGGGAAATGAAATGTGTGTGAGAGAGACTGTGTGTGTGTATGTGTGTGTGAGAGAGAGAGAGTGTGTAAGTGAGACACTGTATGTGTAAGAGACTATGTGTTTATGTGTGCGTGTGTATGTAGGACATTGTGTTTGAGAAACTGAGAGAGACTGTGTGTGTGAAAGAAAGTGTGTGTGAGAGAGAGGAGACTGTGTGTGTGAGAGAGAATGTGTGTGTGTGAGAGAGAGACTGTGTGTGAGAGAGAGACTGTGTGTGTGAGAGAGAGAGACTGTGTGTGTGTGAGAGAGAGAATGTGTGTGTGTGAGAGAGACAGAGTGTGCATGTGTGTGTTTCAGAGGGTGAGACTGTGAGAGAGAGAGACTGTTTGTGTGTGTATGTGTGTGTGAGAGAGAAGGAAATTGTGCATGATTGTGTGAGAGGAGACTGTGTGTGTGTGTGTGTGTGTGTGTGGGAGAGAGAGAAAGAGAGAGAGACTGTATGTATGTTTGAGAGGGAGAGAGACTGTGAGAGACTGTGTGTGAGAGAGAGGAAACTGCATGTGTGTGAGAGAGAGTGTGTGTGTGTGTTTGAGAGGGAGAAAGACTGTGTATGAGAGAGATTATATGTGTGTTTGACAGGGAGAGAGAGTGTGTGTGTGAAAGAGGGAGACAGATTGTGTGTGTCTGTGTGTGTGTGCGAGAGAGGGAGAGAGATTGTGTGAGGGTGTGTGTGAGTGTGTGTGTGTTTGTGTGAGAGAGAGACTGTGAGTATACATTTGTGTGTGTGTGTGTGTGAGACAGATGTGAGACTGTGAGAGCTTGTGTGTGCATTGCGTGTGTACGGAAGTCACACAGACGCATCGCTGATTTTGAGTGTAGATGTGTGTGCAGGCTGCACCTGGGGATCTCAGCTTATTGCTGGGACTCTGATGGGCTGTAAGCCGCTTCTGGTGCCTGCAGAATCTAAGCAGGAGGCACTCACTCACTCACTCGGTGCTCACAGACTCACACTGAGAGAGAGCATTGTCTGGGGACAGAGCATTGAGAACGGCTTCCCCCACAAAGCAGCCCCCTCACACAAAGCAACTCAATACGCACAGCCCAGCTTAATGGGCTCAAGTGACAGGCGCTGATTGAAAGGGTCAAGTGGCCTGAAGAACATAAAAAAATAGAAGGAGTAGGCCACTCAGCCCCTCGAGCCTGCTCTGACGCTCAGTAAGATCACAGATGATCTTCCACCTTAACTCCACATTCCTGCCCACTTCTCCTGTCCCCTAATTCCTTTAGTATCCAAATATCTAATGATCGCTGTCTTAAATCAACATGATTGAGTATTGAGAGCGCTCTGGGGTAGAGAATTCCAAAGATTCTGCACCCTTCATCCTGTATCATTGTCCATCTTATCATGAGGACTTACAGTTACACCCCACCCCCCCCCCCCCCACCCCACTCCTCCGCCCAGTTCTCCAGCCCGAGGGAGGGGGAGGGGAGGGATCAGCCTCTCAGAGGCTACTTTGTCAGGGCCTCTAAGAATTTTACAATTTTAAATGGGATCACCTCACATTCCTTCTAACCTGCAGAGAATAGAGTCTCTTACCACTCACACCTTCCTCTCAGGATAGCTCCCTTCTCCCGAGGGTCAAGCTAGTGAAGCTTTGTTGTGTCCCCTGCAAGTGCGATGCACCCTTCCCTAGAAAAATAGACTAAAACTGTACGCCATACTCCAGGTGTGAACTCACCAAATCTGTACACCGTACTCCAGGTGTGGACTTACCAGAACTGTACACCATACTCCAGGTGTGAACTCACCAAAACTGTACACAGTACTCCAGGTGTGGTTTCACCAAAACTGTACACCATACTCCAGGTGTGAACTCACCAAAACTGTACACCATACTCCAGGTGCAGTTTCACCAAAACTGTACACCATACTCCAGGTGTGGTTTCACCAAAACTGTACACCATACTCCAGGTGCGGTTTCACCAAAACTGTACACCATACTCCAGGTGCGGTTTCACCAAAACTGTACACCATACTCCAGGTGTGAACTCACCAAAACTGTACACCATACTCCAGGTGTGGACTCACCAAATCTGTACACCATACTCCAGGTGTGGACTCACCAAAACTACATAGGAATCCAGGTGTGGTCTCACCAAAACTACATAGGACTCCAGGTGTGGTCTCACCAAAACTGTACACCATTCTCCAGGTGTGGTCTCACCAAAGTCCTATCTAACAGAAGAAGGACTTCCTTACTCTAATAGTGTGAGTCCTTGTAATAAAGGCTAACATACTGTTTACCTTCCTACTTGCTTGCTGTACCTGTATGTTCAACTCCTATGATCCATGTACAAAGACAACCAGGTCCCTCTGAACAGTAACATTTCCCAGTCTCTCACTATTTAACAAAAGTATTCTGATTTTCCGTTCATCTACCAAAGTGGATAATTTCACACTTCCCCACGTTATACTCCAACTGTCACTGCCTTATCTGCACACTCAACCTGATTATAATCCTTTGCAGCCTCTTTGTATCCTCCTCACAGCTTACCTTCCCACCAAGATTTATTACACTCCTTCACTGTCGCTGGGTCCAAATCCTGGAACTCCCTCCCTAACAGCACGGTGGGTGTACCTACACCACAGGGACTGCAGCGGCTCAAGAAGGCAGCTCACCCCCCCCCCCCACCTTCTCAAGGGGGCAGTTAGGGATGGGTAACAAATGCTGGGCCTGGCCAGCGGTGCCCATGTCCTATGAATGAATTTATAAAAAACTCAGTCCCCTTACCTTTGTCAGTGATATAGATTTTGCATTACTGAGTGTAACTGGGTATCAGTGAAAGTGGATATGAGTGTGCATCAGAAAGTGAGTGTGATTTGGCTAGTGTGGCCTCTCACGGTGTATCAGTGACCCTGATATCTCGTGTACAACCAGACGTGGGCCTGCTGTTGAGGAAGATCGCGGTGAAAGCTGCTTCCAATCCGAGCGTGGAAATCAAACAGGACGGAGAGAATTTCTACATCAAGACAGCCACCACAGCAAGGACCACAGAGATCAGGTTCAGGGTCGGAGAGGAGTTTGATGAACAGACGGTCGATGGAAGGCCATGCAAGGTGAGAGGGTGGAGAGAGAAAGAGTGAGACCGGCTGACCGAAACAGACAATAAAAGAGAAACCAAGGGCCCAGAGACCCTCGTCACTGTCGGTCATCTTGGGCCCGGACTGGGACTGAGAGACCCCAGGCTCTAGAAGCTGACCGAACTGAGCGGGCAGGTGGTAGGTGAGGTCTCAGGTCAAGAGGGTCCAAGACCAAGAGGCACCAAGACTTAAGGGTGTCCCAAAGCAAAGTGGGATGTGGGGGGGGGGGGGGAGGGGGTGCGGAAACCCAGGCAGAAGTGGTCCAGACTGAGGGGTCTAGACTGAGTGCCGCAGGATTAATAACCCCCACCCCCCACCAACTTTCCTCTCTTACAGAGTTTGGCCAAGTGGATTGGAGAGAATAAGATGGAGTGTGAGCAGAAACTGCTGAAAGGTGAAGGGCCTAAAACATCGTGGACTCGCGAACTCACCAGCGATGACCAACTCATTCTGGTAAGGGCCTTCGGTCCATTAACTCCACATTAATCTGCCCTTCAGGCTCTCTGCTAGGCTGAAACCATTTTAAAACGTAGGTGGAGGGACACCTGGGGGTGTATATTCACATAATTCCCCGAAAGCACCAGGACAAGTTGGGAACGCTGTTAAAAAATACACTTACTGGATCTTGCACTTTATCAATAGAGGAATAGAATACAAAATAAGGGGAATTATGCCAACAACCCTCTTTTAATCAATCCTGAACCCCCCACTTTAGGAAGGATGTCAAAGGAGAGGGTGCGGAGGGAGATTGACCCCGAGTGGGACCAGGGATGAGGGGCTTCAGTTCATGTGGAGCGACTGGGAGAAGCTGGGATTGTTCTCCTTAGAGCGGAGAAGGTTAAGGGAGGAGATTGAATCGAGACGTTCAAAATCAGGAAGGGGGTTTGGACAGAGTAAATAAGGAGAAACTGTATCCACTGGGCAGGAGGGTCGGTAACCAGAGGGGACACAGATTGAAGAGAATCGGGAAGGGAACCAGAGGGGCAGATGAGAATTTTTGTTCATGAGGTTGAGCAGAAATTTCTGAAGTTAAATATTGGGAAGTCCGAAAGCATTGTCTTCAATCGCTGCTTTGTTCCCTAATCACCGAGTCCATCCCTCCCATGGTGACTGTCTGAGGCTGAAGCACATTGATCACAATCTCAGTGTCACATTTGACCTCGAGATGAGCTTCCGGCCTCATATTCGCGCCATCGCTAAGAGCGCCTATTCCCACCTCCGTGACATCGCCCGACTCCACCCCCTGTCTCAGCTCATCTGCTGAAACCCTCACCCTCACCCTCGTTCCCTCCAGACTCAACTATTCCAACCCTCTGCCGGCTGCTCTCCCACATTCTACCCTCCGGACACTACACCTCATCCCAAACTCTGCTGTCCCCGTGTCCGAACTCACACCCAGTCCCCGTTCACCCATCGCCCCCTGTGCTCGCTGACCCACACTGGCTCCCGGTCCGGCAACACCTCCATTTTCAAATTCTCACCCTCGTTTTCAAATCCCTCCTCACCCACACCCTATCTCTGTAACCTCCTCCAGCCCCTACACCCCTCCCTATCTCTGTAACCTCCTCCAGCCCCTACACCCCTCCCTATCTCTGTAACCTCCTCCAGCCCCTACACCCCTCCCTATCTCTGTAACCTCCTCCAGCCCCTACACCCCTCCCTATCTCTGTAACCTCCTCCAGCCCCTACAATCCTCCCTATCTCTGTAACCCCCCTCCAGCCCCTACACCCCTCCCTATCTCTGTAACCTCCTCCAGCCCCTACACCCCTCCCTATCTCTGTAACCTCCTCCAGCCCCTACACCCCTATCTCTGTAACCTCCTCCTGCCCCTACAACCTTCCCTATCTCTGTAACCTCCTCCAGCCCCTACACCCCTCCCTATCTCTGTAACCTCCTCCAGCCCCTACACCCCTCCCTATCTCTCTAAACTCCTCCAGCCCCTACAACCCTCCGAGATCTCTGCGCTCCTCCAATTCCGGCCTCTTGCCCATCCCCCCCCGATTCCCATCGCTCCACCATTGGCGGCCGTGCCTTCAGCTGCCTGGGGGGGCCCTGAGCTCTGGAATTCCCTCCCTAAAACTCTGTCCTTCTGCTTTGAGATGCTCTTTAAAACCTCCTCTTTGACTGAACGTTTGGCTACATGTCCCTGATACCTACGTATGTCGCTTGAGGTCAGATGTTTATTTTGATAGTGCTCCTGTGAAGTGACTTGGGATGTTTCAGTGTTATATAAATCAACGAGTTGTTGTGATCTGGAAGGCGCTGCCTGAAAGGGCGGTGGAAGCAGATTCAATAGGAACTTTCAAAAGGGGGGGAATCAGATAAATACTGGAAGGGGAAACATTAGCAGGGATATGGGGTGGAAAGAGCAGGGGAGGCGAGGTGGGTGTAGGACTAATTGGGTAGATCTTTCAAAGAGCCAGCACAGGCACAGATGGACTGAATAGCCTCCTGAGGGTATGATTCTAATGAGGGGGAGTCTGGTGAGGTGGGAAGTGGCCGAATGGGGTGAATCCCAGGCAGGGGTCCCAGAGGTGACCAGCTCTGGGACAGACGTTGGCTGATGGAGTTCCTCTTGTCTCTCCCTCTTACAGACCATGACTGCTGATAACGTGGTCTGCACACGTCTTTACGTCCGGAATTGAGATGGTGGGATCAACCAGCAGAGCGGGGAGTCCAGCCAGAGGAAACAAGCAGCAGCAGCACAGTACCTGGAACGTGCACCCTCACCTCCGACCCCTGACCTCACACCTGAACCCGTTCACAAAGGGAAAGGGGCAACAGGGTATCTGAGCCCCTGCCGGGATGGACTCTTCCATCATCTCCCCACTACCGGAACAGACCCTCCCACAGCCACCCCCCGGCTCACCCCATCCAACTCCTCATCCTCCTGGGATCCTCCCACTCCCCCATTCCTCGGCCCCTCCCCTGGGTGGACTCTCCCATTCTGAGTTGGACCCTCCGTTTCCCCCTTCTCCCGGAATGGCTCCTCCCATTCTCGCGTCTCCTTACAATGGGCCCTCCCGTCAACCCACTCCTGTCCTCCCATTTTTTTTCCTCTCCAGAATGGACCCTCCCATTTCCACCCCACCCCCCCCACCCCCGCTCTCCCAAATGGACTCCTCCATTCCTCCCTTTCCCGGGATGACCTCTCCCATTTCCCCACATCCCCAGGATGGGCCCTCCCATTCTGCACCCCACAACCCCCGGAATGGACCCTTCCATTCCCCCCCCTTTCTGGGATGGCTCCTCCCATTCCCCCCACTCTTCGATAGAACCTCCCATTTGTTCCCCCCGCACCCCCCATCTCTTTCCCCCCACCTACTTTCTCCTGGGACAGACCTTCCCATTTCCCTCCCTCTCCCGGGATTCCCAATTTCCCCCTCCACACTTGCAGCTCTGGCCTGGAGATACTCATGGTGACCTCCTGGCCCGGAATGCGCCACCCACCCCCAGCGCCCCCACTCCGCCCTATCTCCCCAGCATGAGTTACTACCGCTCTGTCCACACTCTGTATTTCTGTCTTCGCCTCATGTTCTGACCCCTCTGGTTTATCCGAATAAAGACTGGAGGAGGCTTCGTCTGCTTCCTCATTTTATCGCTTGCCTCTCGCTCTTTGGCTTATTTTTTTCCCTGGATTCCGAGTGGGGAGCTGGTGCTGGGGTAAGTCGCACGGATATGGCCCTCTCAGCTAATCGAGATGTAGCCACTTTCCAGTTAAAAACTGAGAGTCACCTGGCCCCAACCATCACTGGAACTCTCTCCCCCGCCCCCCCAAGAGAGCTGGCCAGACAATGGGGGAATAGAGCGGGAGGAATGGGACACACTGGGTTCACTCGAGGTCCAATGGAATGGCAGAACAGGCTCGAAGGGCTGAATGGCCTCTTCACCTTCCAATGGGTCCGCAGTGATATTACGCAGCTGGGAAATTGGCTGACCAGTTGAAACTGTCGGCCGGTAAGGTAAGGGGTGGGGGGAACAGAGAAGGAGTCCCCTTGCTTTCTGACCCTATCCGACAGCTGTGCGCAATTTGCTATCTCCGAGGGTGAGGGTGAAGGCTGGAGGGAGGATGGTCGGAATGTGTGCCATGGCGCCCTGGAGCAGTAAGCAGCCGGGAGGGGGTTCAGGGTGGGCAAGAGAAAGGAAAGAGCAAAATAGGGGATTCGACAGTAAGGGGGAATAAGTAACATCCTCTGCAGTCACCACTGACCATTCAGGAGGCTGTCTGGTCTGCCAGCTGCATAGGAACTCACCGAGACTCCTTAGACAGCACCTTCCAAACCCACGACCTCTACCATCTAGAAGGACAAGGGCAGCAGACACATGGGGAACACCACCTGGAAGTTCCCCTCTGAGCCACTCACCATCCTGACTTGGAAATATATCGGCCGTCCCTTCACTGTCGCTGGGTCCAAACCCTGGAACTCCCTCCCTAACAGCACGGTGGGTGTACCCTACACCACAGAGGCTGCAGCGGCTCAAGAAGGCAGCTCACCACCACCTTCTCAAGGGGTAATTAGGGATGGGCAATAAATGCTGGGCCCAGCCAGTGATGCCCACATCCCATGAATGAATAAAAAATAAGTGAAAGATATCTCGGAGGAACTGGACAATAACTTGAAGAGGGAGGAGGGGGGAGATCCAGTTGTTGAGGTCCAGGTCAGGGCAAAAGATGGGGAGTGGAGAGGGTGGGGGGAGGGCAAAAATGGATGAGGTTGTGTTGAGGGAGCATCAGGAGGGCTGGAAGTAAATTAAGAAGTAAGATCCCATGGTGCAATCGCAGCGTCATGAACCAATCGGTGTGGAGAGAAGCCAGGTTAGAGTGTGGCGGAGACGTCCATTTCAGGGGACTCGGAGGAGCTGGTCGGCTGTGACGGGCTGCACTCAAAGTGGGCTGTGACCAAGTCCCTGTGGAGAGGGACCAATGAAGAAGGGAAGGTTCAGCCCCTGACAATGGTCCCACTGAGAACAAGCTAATGGTGAGAGAGAGAGAGGCTGGGTGGGAGCAAAGGTCAGAGGTACAAAGGGTGGGCTTTGTATAATCCATGCTTAGAAAACATAAATATTAATAATATAGCAGATTTAAATAAAACTGACCAATGTGGGAAAAGAGCGAGAAGTTAAAGAACCTCACGGCAATTGGGGTTGTGAACCAAATGTGATCCTTTGACAGTGCACTCACTGAGCATGAGGGGTTAAGAAAACAAGTCAGGAGCTGCCATTCAGCTCAGAGTGTTACACTGAGCACTGGTTGTGTCTGAATGGAAGCAAAATACTTCAACAAGCTCATAGAATCAAAACTGAGAAGCTGCAGTACCTATAGAGAACACTGCAATGTTAGAAAGGACTATCAGTCAAGGTGAGCAGTACAAACACTCTGGGTTCTACTAAAGATAGCTATGTTATGTGGATTGTTCATGGACCTGACAAGTGGTGAGTAACATTCACGCCACACAAGTGCCAGGCAATGACCATCTCCAGCAAGAGAGAATCTAACTATCGCTCCTTGGCGTTCAATGGCATTACCATCGGTGAATCCCCCACTATCAACATCCTGGGGGTTACCATTGACTAGAAACTGAACTGGACCAGCCATATAAATACTGTGGCTACAAGAGCAGGTCAGAGGCTGGGAATCCTGCAGTGAGTAACTCACCTCCTGACTCCCCAAAGCCTGTCCACCATCTACAAGGCACAAGTCAGGAGTGGGATGGAATACTCCCCACTTGCCTGGATGAGTGCAGCTCCCACAACACTCAAGAAGCTCGACGCCGTTCAGGACAAAGCAGCCCATTTATTTGGCACTCCATCCACAAACATTCACTCCCTCCACCACCGACGCACAGTAGCAGCAGTGTGTGTACCATCTACAAGATGCACTGCAGCAACTCACCAAGGCTCCTTCGACAGCACCTTCCAAACCCACAACCTCTACCATCTAGAAGGACAAGGGCAGCAGACACATGGGGAACACCACCGCCTGGAAGATCCCCTCTGATCCACTCACCATCCCGACTTGGAAATATATCGGCCGTTCCTTCACTGTCGCTGGGTCCAAATCCTGGAACTCCCTCCCTAAAAGCACGGTGGGTGTACCTACACCACAGGGACTGCAGCGGCTCAAGAAGGCAGCTCACCCCCACCTTCTCAAGGGGGCAATTAGGGATGGGCAGTAAATACTGGCCTGGCCAACAACACCCACATCCCATGAATAAAACAAAGCCTCCTGACAGCAGTGATGCGGTGGCAGTTGGATGAATAATCATCAGAAACACTAACCCCAAAAGCAAAGATTGTAATTTTTCACGTAGACTGGGATATGCAACATGGCTCACGTGTAAAGCAATTACTTTCTACAGCATAATTCGGGATAGTTTTCTGAAACAATGTTTTTGTGCCAATAAGAAAACAAGCTTTACTGGGTTTAATAATGAGCGATGAATTAAGTCATTATTAAGAATAGGGAGGGAGCATTGAGCCAATAGTGACCATAACATAAGATTGACATCAAGTTTGAGAAGAAAGATTGTTCGCTAACATTTTAAACTCAAACAATGCTGATTTCAGAGGAATGATGAGGTCAAACTGAAGAAGCTCTGCCTAGTTTACCAAACAGAAAACAATAGGAAGCCTTTGAAAGAAAACCAAGTCAATGATGGGGGAGCCCAGCACATCTCCAGCCAGAAGCGCCGAAGAGATCTTCCCCTACTCCTGAGGTCCCCAGTATCCCCAGCCAGTCATCAGCTAATTCGATTCACTCCACGTGATATCAAGTAATGGCTGAAGGCACTGGATATTGCAAAGGCTATGGGCCCTGACAACATTCCAGCAATAGTACTGAAGACTTGCACTCCAGAGCTAACCCACGCCCCTAGCCAAGCTGTCCCAGTACAGTGACCACACTGGCATCTACCCAGTAAAGTGGAAAATTGCCCAGGTATGTCCTGTACACAAAAAGCAGGACAAATCCAACCCGGCCAATTACAGCCACATCAGTCTATTCTCCATCATCAGCAAAGTGATGGAAGGGGTCATCGACACCGTCCTATATATAAACCAGCCAAATCCCTCGATTAGATTGCAGTCTGTAACTCACTCCCGGGTATCTGTTATTCTATATATAAACCCCCTGAACCCCTCGATTAGATTCCAGTCTGTAACCCACGCCCGGGTATCTGTTATTCTATATATAAACCATGCTGCACCCCTCGATTCGATTCCAGTCTGTAACCCACCCCCGGGTATCTGTTATTCTATATATAAACCATGCTGCACCCCTCGATTCAATTCCAGTCTGTAACCCACCCCCGGGTATCTGTTATTCAATATATAAACCGCACCACACCCCTCGATTAGTTTCCAGTCTGTAACTCACTCCCGGGTATCTGTTATTCATTATATAAATCACACTGCACCCCTCGATTAGATTCCAGTCTGTCACTCACTCCCGCGTATCTGTTATTCTATATATAAACCTCCCCGAACCCCTCGATTGGATTCTAGTCTGTACCTCACTCCTGGGTACCCGTTATTCCAAATATAAACCCCCTGAACCCCTCGATTAGATTCCAGTCTGTAACTCACTCCCGGGTATCTGTAATCCTATATATAAACCACCCGAACCCCTCGATTAGATTCCGGTCTGTAACTCACTCCCGGGTATCTGTTATTCTATATATAAACCACCTGAACCCCTCGATTAGATTCCAGTCTGTAACTCACTCCCAGGGATCTGAAGCATAGGGATATTACTCATTCCTGATGGGTTATAAGACAGCCCTGCTCCTCCCATGAACTTACAGAGATGTTTAGTCAGGGTGACTGCTCCTCACAGGGTGCAGGGCAGTGATGAGTGGGCTAGTTTATTCTCGCCCTGACCACACAACAGAAACTGGACACCTCCAGCTGTCAGTCATCGACTGGAGCTCAGAACCTTCAGCTGGGCTGGTTAGTGAGAGCTCTCTAGGACAAAGGGAACAAACTATAATCACCCTCGCTTCACACAGAAAATACTGCATTCCCAGTCTCACCCAGGATATTCCCAGCCCCTCACACCTTCCCAGTCTGACCCAGGATATTCCCAGCCCCTCACAGATTCCCAGTATGACCCAAGATATTCCCAGTCCCTAACACATTCCTGGTCTGTCCCAGGATATTCCCAGCCCCTCACACTTTCCCAGTCTGTCCCAGAATATTCCCAATGCCAAACACATTCCCAGTCTGACCCAGGATATTCTCAGTCCCTCACGCATTCCTGGTCTGTCCCCAAATATTCCCAGCCCCTCACAGATTCCCGGTATGACCCAAGATATTCCCAATGCCAAACACCTTCCCAGTCTGACCCAGAATACTCCCAGCCCCTCACACATTCCTGGCCTGTCCCAGGATATTCCCAGCCCCTCAAACATTCCCGGTCTGTCCCCGAATATTCCCAGCCCCTCACACGTTTCCGGTATGACCCAGGATATTCCCAATGCCAAACACATTCCCAGTTTGACCCAGGACATTCCCAGCCCTTCACACATCCCCAGTCTGACCCAGGCTATTCCAGCCCCTCACGCATTCCCAGTCTGAACCAGGATATTCCCAGCCTAACCCAGGCTATTCCCCACTCCAAACACATTCCCAACTCAGGCCCCTGGAGAGCATGTTACTGAAGTGAGGGGAGTGGGCTGACTGTACCTGCCTCATCTTAACCGACATCTTTACTCACCCCCTTGGCTCCCCACTTATAAGAGGCTCCCACACCTAAAGGACGTCTACTTATCCAGTCCTCCTTAAAGGGACCCTCTGCATTTATCAACCTGAAAGGGACATCCACTGAGCAAAGCTTCCTCGTTTGGGGTGCGAAGGGGTGTTAAGTGCACAGTCCTTTTAAATTTCTTGCGCAGGCGCGCAACGCAGTAGCTTAAAGACTGTGCGCATCCATTGCCGGGGCTTTCGAGTAGCTGGTGTTGGCTGACAGGGAGCACTGCCCGCGAGGGGAGCGAATCCTGCCCTTTCACCCACTCTGTCGTGCTCTTTGTGTACAGGTGGAGCCTCAGGTGCACGTGCGCCTGGCCTGCTGACTAAGGGCTGGGTGTCGAGGAGGTAGGCCAGGTTCAGGCCTCTCCTAACAAGATGGCTGCAGTATTTGGTGGGGGTGGGTTTGGGGGTGGGGGGGGCGGTGGGGGGGGAGAAGGGGGGGGTGGGTGGTGGTCATGACCTTTCCCTGAGGCTCAGAAACATTTTGTCTCTATTAGCCAAATACCTCAGGACAAATCTTGTTCCTGAGATCATTATCTCCTGCACTTTAATAAAAGGCAGAATTGCTTCCTGAACCTTTGACTCTTGAGACGCCTGGCGTTTCACTGGTTGTCTGGGACTCAATTGCGCCTCCGCATCGGGTTTCAGTCAAAGGGGCCGATCCTGATGATTATGCATCAAAGTAGGTGAACCACAGGGGACACCTTTCAAAGGATGACCTGGGCCTATCAGCGTAGAAAGTCTCCTTGCGGGATAAGGTGCAGCTGCCCCTTACATCTCGCTGCAAGCACTCCCCACCACCACCCCCCCCCACCCCCCAGCCCCATCTCGAGTGGTCCGTCAATCAGTCAGGAATGAAAAGAATGTAACCATTGCAGGCTAAAAGCCCAGGGAAACAAAGGAAGGACAAAAGAGCTAAAAAGAGCAGGTTTGGGAGGCCCCATTAGAGGAATAGAGTAGGTTAACTCCATGGTTTTTAGCCTCCAGTTCCCAGGCCCTAGTTTACCTCAATTGTCATGTCCTGTGACGAATGTCACTGCACAGAGGAAGAACCAGGAGGGGGAGAAAGCCCCACAAGCACTCTCACCACACCCCTTGCCGCACCACCTCCCCCGAAGGAACCGAGAACATCTGGTGGAAGCATTTTCGGCCAGGAGTGCTGAGTGGGTGGTGGGGGTGGGGGGCGGTGAAGAGAGAGACAGGGGAGGAGGGGGTGCTGATCCATCTCGACCTCCACCTGGGAGTGCCCAGTGTCACAAGAGGGCAAGGCGACCGTCACCACGAGCAGCCCGGCAGCACCGCAAGAGTCCTACAGGGGGCGGGTGCCAGGCTGGGTCTGTTGCAGGTGGTGAGGGAGCCAGCACGAGGGAGAAACATACTTGACCCCATCCTCGCCAAGCTGCCTGGCGTGGACACTGCTGTCCATCGGTAGGAGTGACCACCGCACAAGTCCCTGTGGAGACAAAGTCCTGCCTTCACCCTGAGGATACCCTCCACCATGTTGGGTGGCACCACCGCCCTGCTGAATGGGACAGATTTCAGCCAATTCGATTCACAATATCGAGGCTGTAGGTGTTGCAAAATCAGCGGCTGGCGTCAAATTGAGGACAGCGCCCTTAATGCTGTGGAGGATTGTGACGAGAATAAGTGATGCTGTAGACGTACAAAATGCTGAATGATATTTTAATCCAGATAAGTGTGAGTTGGTCCGCCAAGGGGAAATTGGTGGCATTGGATGAGTAATCCAGGGTAATGCTCTGGGGGGTAAAAGCGAAAAAACTGCGGATGCTGGAAATCCAAAACTAAAATAAAAATAGCTGGAAAAACTCAGCAGGTCTGGCAGCATCTGCGGAGAGGGACACAGTTAATGTTTCGAGTCCGTATGACTCTTCATCAGAACTAAGGAAGAATAGAAGAGAGGTGAAATATAAGCTGGTTTAAGGGGGGGTGGGACAAGTAGAGCTGGTTAGAGGGCCAGTGATAGGTGGAGATAACCAAAAGATGTCATAGACAAAAGGACAAAGAGGTGTTGAAGGTGGTGATATTATCTAATTAAGGGTAGAAAGCAGGACAAGCAAGGTACAGATAGCCCTAGTGGGGATGGGGTGGGGTGAAGGTACAGATAGCCCTAGTGGGGATGGGGTGGGGTGAAGGTACAGAAAGCCCTAGTGGGGATGGGGTGGGGTGAAGGTACAGATAGCCCTAGTGGGGATGGGGTGGGGTGAAGGTACAGATAGACCTAGTGGGGATGGGGTGGGGTGAAGGGATCGAAATAGGCTAAAAGGTAGAGATAAAACAATGGATGGCAATACATTTAAAAATAATGGAAATAGGTGGGAAAAGAAAAATCTATATAAATTATTGGGAAAAAAAGGGGGGATCGGAAAGGGGGTGGGGATGGAGGAGAGAGATCATGATCTAAAATTGTTGAACTCAATATTCAGTCCGGAAGGCTGTAAAGTGCCTAGTCAGAAGATGAGGTGCTGTTCCTCCAGTTTGTGTTGAGCTTCACTGGAACAATGCAGCAGGCCAAGGACGGACATGTGGGCATGAGAGCAGGGTGGGGTGTTGAAATGGCAAGCGACAGGGAGGTCTGGGTCATGCTTGCGGACAGACTGAAGGTGTTCTGCAAAGCGGTCACCCAGTCTGCATTTAGTCTCTCCAATGTAGAGGAAACCGCATTGGGAGCAGCGAATGCAGTAGAGTAAATTGAGGGAAGTGCAAGTGAAATGCTGCTTCACTTGAAAGGGGTGTTTGGGCCCTTGGACGGTGAGGAGGGGGGAGGTAAAGGAAGTAAATGCTCTGGGGACCCGGGTTCAAATCCTACCATGGCAGATGGTGGAATTTGAATTCAATAACAATCTGGAATTAAAAGTCTAATGATGACCATGAAACCATTGTCGATTGTTGTAAAAACCCATCTGGTTCACTAATGTCCTTCCTTTAAGGTAAGATCTCCAGACCCACAGCAATGTGGTTGACTGCACGCTGAAAGGGTTAAGCAAACCGAGCTGTATCAATCCACAAAAAGTACAGAACAACAAACTCAGCCCTGTCGACCCTTACTAATATCTGGGGGTTTGTGCCAAAATTGGGAGAGCTACCTCACAGATTAGTCAAGCAACATCCCGACATAGTCATCCTCACGGAATCATACCTTACAGATAATGTCCCAGACACCACCATCACCATCCCTGGGTATGTCCTGTCCCACCAGCAGGGCAGACCCAGCAGAGGTGACGGCACAGTGGTATAGAGTCAGGAGGGAGTTGCCTTGGGGGTCCTCAACATTGACTCCGGACCCCATGAAGTCTCATGGCATCAGGTCAAACATGGGCAAGGAAACCTCCTGCTGAACACCACGTACCCCCTCCCTCAGCTGATGAATCAGTGTTCCTACATGTTGAACATCACTTGGAGGAAGCACTGAGAGTGGCAAGGGCACAGAATGTACTCTGGGTGGGGGACTTCAATGTCCATCACCAAGAGTGGCCCGAGTCCTAAAGGACATAGCTGCTAGACTGGGTCTGCAGGCGGTGAGGGAACCAACAAGGGGGAAGAACATACTTGACCCCATCCTCACCAACCTGCCTGTCACAGATACATCTGTCCATGACAGTATCAGTAGGAGTGACCACTGCACAGTCATTGTGGAGACAAAGTCCCACCCTCACATTGAGGATACCCTCCATCGTGTTGTGTGGCACTATCACTGTGCTAAATGGAATAGATTTTGAACAGATCGAGCAACTCAAGACTGGGCATCCATGAGGTGCTGTGGGCCATCAGCAGCAGCAGAATTGTACTCGAACACAATCTGTAACCTCATGGCCCAGCATATCCCCCTCTCTACCATTACCATCAAGCCAGGGGATCAACCCTGGTTCAATGAAGAGTGCAGGAGGGCATGTCAGGAGCAGCACCAGGCACACCTAAAAATGAGGTAGCAACCTGGTGAAGCTACAACACAGGACTACATACATACATGCCAAACAGCATAAGCAGCAAGTGATAGACAGAGCTAAGCAATTCCACAACCAACAGATCAGAATCTGGTCCTGCCACATCCAATCGTGAATGGTGGTGGACAATTAAACAACTCATTGGAGGAGGAGGCTCCACAAACACCCCCATCCTCAGTGATCAGCACATCAGTGCAAAAGATAAGGCTGAAGAATTTGCAACAATGGATGATCCATCTCAGCCTCCTCCGGAGGTCCCCAGCATCACAGATGCCAGTCTTCAGCCAATTCGATTCACTCCACATGATGTCAAGAAACAGCTGAAGGCACTGGATCCTGCAAAGGCTATGGGCCCTGACAATATTCCAGCAATAGTACTGAAGACTTGTGCTCCAGAATTTGCTGCACCCCTAGCCAAGCTGTTCCAGTACAGCTACAACACTGGCATCTACCCGGCTATATGGAAAATTGCCCAGGTATATCCTGTACACAAAAAGCAGGACAAATCCAACCCGGCCAATTACCCCCCATCAGTCTACTCTCCATCATCAGTAAAGTGCTGGAAGGGGTCATCAACAGTGCTATCAAGCGGCACTTGCTTAGCTCACTGACGCCCAGTTTGGGTTCTGCCAGGGCCACTCAGCTCCTGACCCCATTACAGCCTTGGTTCAAACATGGACAGAAGAGCTGAACTCCCGAGGTGAGGTGAGAGTGACTGCCCTTGACATCGAGGCAGCATTTGACCGAGTGTGGCATCAAGGAGCCCCAGCAAAACTGGAGTCACTGGGAATCAGGGGGAAAACTCTCCTCTGGTTGGAGTCATACCCAGCACAAAGGAAGATGGTTGTAGTTGTTGGAGGTCAGTCATCTCAGCTCCAGGACATCACTGCAGGAGTTCCTCAGGGTAGTGTCCTCGGCCCAACCATCTTCAGCTGCTTCATCAATGACCTTCCTTCCATCATAAGGTCAGAAATGGGGATGTTCGCTGATGATTGCACAATGTTCAGCACCATTCGCGACTCCTCAGATACTGAAGCAGTCCATGTCCAAATGCAGCAAAACCTGGACAATATCCAGGCTTGGGGCTGACAAGTGGCAAGTAACATTCACACCACACAAGTGTCAGACAATGACCATCTCCAACAAGAGAGAATCTAACCATCGCCCCTTGATGTTCAATGGCATTACCATCACTGAATCCCCCACTATCAACATCCTGGGGGTTACCATTGACCAGAAACTGAACTGGACCAGCCATATAAATACTGTGGCTACAAGAGCAGGTCAGAGGCTGGGAAACCCACGGTGAATAACTCACCTCCTGACTCCCCAAAGCCTGTCCACCATCTACAAGGCACAAGTCAGGAGTGTGATGGAATACTCCCCACTTGCCTGGATGAGTGCAGCTCCCACAACACTCAAGAAGCTCGACACCATCCAGGACAAAGCAGCCCCACTTGATTGGCACCCCATCCACAAACATTCACTCCCTCCACCACCGACGCACAGTAGCAGCAGTGTGTGTACCATCTACAAGATGCACTGCAGCAACTCACCAAGGCTCCTTCGACAGCACCTTCCAAACCCACGACCACTACCATCTAGAAGGACAAGGGCAGCAGACACATGGGGAACACCACCACCTGGAAGTTCCCCTCCAAGCCACTCACCATCCTGACTTGGAAATATATCGGCCGTTCCTTCACTGTCGCTGGGTCAAAACCCTGGAACTCCCTCTCTAACAGCACGGTGGGTGTACCTACCCCACAGGGACTGCAGCGGCTCAAGAAGGCAGCTCATCATCACCTTCTCAAGGGGCAATTAGGGATGGGCAATAAATGCTGGCCCGGCCAGAGACATACATCCCAAGAATTAATTTTAAAAAACTGATAGTGTTCAGATAATTTAGTTTTGATGATGTTGGTTGAAGAATAAATATTAGCTCCACAACCACAGGAAAATTTTCCTGTTTCTCATCGAATAGAGGCCATGGGATCTTTTACGTCCAGCGGAGAGGGTAGACAGGGTCCTTGTTTTAATGCCTCATCCAAGAGATGGCACATCTGACAGTGCCGCACTCCCTCGGCACTGACCTCAATGAAAGGTTCAAGTCTCTGGAGTGGGGCTCGACGCCGCGACAGTCTGAGAGTGCTTCCTGTGCGCCACATAGTACACCAGGCATACAAGAGCAGGCCCAAGGCCTGGGTCCTCGTTCAGCTTCATTCATTCTGCCCATTTCACAATCACATCCTTGGGCTACAGTGAAGAAGCTGGTGACAGGCTGCAGGGCCCACTGATAGGCCACAATAAGGGAGAGGCCATTACACTCCTGCCTCCCTCAGTGAGGAACAGGCCCTCACTCTCCCTCCCTCCCTCAGCGAGAGTCAGGCCCTCACATTCTTTCCCTCCTCCAATGGGAAACAGGGTGTCATTCTCACTCCCTCTCTCCCCCAGCGAGGACAGGCCTTCAGTCTCCCTCCCTCCCCAGTGAGGGACTAGCTCTCACCCTCCTGCCCTCCCTCCAATCCCCAGTGAGGAACAGGTCCTCACTGTCCCTCTCTCTGTCAGTGAGAGAAATCTGTGCCTGCAATTCAGGCTGTGGTCGACCATGGGCCTGTGGCTCAGGCCGTGGTCACCCGTAGGGCCTGCAGTTCAGGCTGTGGTCACCTGCGGGGCCTGTAGTTTAGACTGTGGTCAACCTTGGGGCCTGTGATTCAGGCTGTGGTCACCTCCGGGGCCTGTGGTTCAGACTGTGGGGCCTGTGATTCAGGCTGTGGTCACCCGCGGGGCCTGTGATTCAGGCTGTGGTCACCTGCGGGGCCTAAGGTTCAGGCTGTGGTCACCCATGGGGCCTGTGATTCAGGCTGTGGTCAACCGCGGGGCCTGTGGTTCAGGCTGTGGTCAACTTTGGGGCCTGCGGTTCAGGCTGTGGTCACCCACAGGGCCTGTGGTTCAGGCTGTGGTCACCTCCGGGGCCTGTGGTTCAGGCTGTGGTCATCTGTGGGGCCTGATGTTCAGGCTGTGGTCACCTGCGGGGCCTATGGTTCAGGCTGTGGTCACCTTTGGGGCCTGCGGTTCAGGCTGTGGTCACCTCCGGGGCCTGTGGTTCAGGCTGTGGTCACCTGCAGGGCCTGTGATTCAGGCTGTGGTCACCCACAGGGCCTGTGATTCAGGCTGTGGTCACCAGCAGGGCCTGCGGTTCAGGCTGTGGTCACCAGCGGGGCCTGTGGTTCAAGTTGTGGTCAACCGCGGGGCCTGTGGTTCAGGCTGTGGTCACCTTTGGGGCCTGCGGTTCAGGCTGTGGTCACCCACAGGGCCTGTGGTTCAGGCTGTGGTCACCTCCGGGGCCTGTGGTTCAGGCTGTGGTCATCTGCAGGGCCTGATGTTCAGGCTGTGGTCACCTGCGGGGCCTGTGGTTCAGGCTGTGGTCACCTTTGGGGCCTGCGGTTCAGGCTGTGGTCACCTCTGGGGCCTGTGATTCAGGCTGTGGTCACCCACAGGGCCTGTGATTCAGGCTGTGGTCACCTGCGGGGCCTGTGATTCAGGCTGTGGTCACCTGTGGGGCCTGTGGTTTAGGCTGTGGTCACCTGCGGGGCCTGTGATTCAGGCTGTGGTCACCTGCGGGGCCTGCGGATCAGGCTGTGGTCACCGGCGGGGCCTGCGGTTCAGGCTGCGGTCACCGGCGGGGCCTGCGGTTCAGGTTGTGGTCACCACAAGACCGCTCGCTTTCCCTTCTCTGTCCCACTTTCTAGCTCTCTCTTTCTCTCCCTCAATCAGTGCCACCCAGTCTGGCGGTACACTCCAACAATTGCTGCAGCAAGGCCTTCAGAATGACGCTGCGGCTTTTACCACCAAATCATACCTTGGCCTGTCCCCTCTCAATTACCATTTAAAGAGCTGCTTCTCTATCGCCCTCCCAGGTATTGCATCGAGATACCCTCACTATTTACCTCCCTCAGCCTTGGCAATGAACGGCTTCTTTTCTTCAGTGGTTTCAACCTCCACCTCAACTCACCACGTTCCCTCGCTTGAGTTTACTGCCCTCTTACCCTCCCTCCACATAAACGCGCTCCCCCACCTCCCCCCACAACCCACCTTCACAGATATACCAACTCATGCCATCTCGGTAGTCCCATCGCATCAGTCAGATGAGGCCATCTCCGAGCACTTCCCTCGTATCGCTCTCCGCCCGCATCCCTCTTCCATGCTCCTTCTGTATCCCCCCCCCCTTAGTGGGGGGAGGCGGGGGGAAGAAAACCATCCCTCAAATTCAGCCAACCGCACTGTCAAAGTCCCAACTGCCAACCTTTGACCCCCTCCGTTCACCACAACATTTCTGCAACGACTGATCCACTCGATCCCACCCTCGCCTCCACCTTTGATGCCCTCATCCCCAACAGAACTATTGCCCTTTCTCTTCCCCGCCGTCGTCTGCACTCCCTTAAGTCTATGGGAGCCAGGCCTATACAAATATGGCGGACGGCTGGTTTGGCCATTGACCGCACCCCCCCCCCCACCACCCAGGTCAGACTGGACATGGATCGGGCGTAACCCACACCTGCTAAGCCTGCTCACCCTCCCTGGGTCACCCTCGGATTCATAGGTAACCTGGGCTTCTTTCCTCTAGATGAAGGAACTGAGGGCATCCTGGCTAAGTTTGCAGATGATACAAAGATAGGTGGAGGGACAGGTAGTATTGAGGAGGCGGGGAGGCTGCAGAAGGATTTAGACAGGTTAGGAGAATGGGCAAAGAAGTGGCAGATGGAATACAACGTGGGGAAGTGTGAGGTCATGCACTTTGGTAGGAAGAATAGAGGCATGGACTATTTTCTAAATGGGGAGAGAATTCAGAAATCTGGAGTGCAAAGGGACTTGGGAGTCCTAGTCCAGGATTCTCTTAAGGTTAACTTGCAGGTTGAGTCGGTAGTTAGGAAGGCAAATGCAATGTTGGCATTTATTTCGAGAGGACTAGAATATAAAAGCAGGGATGTGCTGCTGAGGCTTTATAAGGCTCTGGTCAGACCACATTTAGAATATTGTGAGCAATTTTGGGCCCCGTATCTCAGGAAGGATGTGCTGGCCCTGGAGAGGGTCCAGAGGAGGTTCACGAGAATGATCCCAGGAATGAAAGGCTTAACATGAGGAACGTTTGAGGACTCTGGGTCTATACTCGATGGAGTTTAGAAGGATGTGGGGGAATCTGATTGAAACTTACAGAATACTGAGAGGCCTGGATAGAGAGGACGTGGGGAAGATGTTTCCATTAGTAGGAGAGACTAGGACCCGAGGGCACAGCCTCAGAGTAAAGGGAAGACCTTTTAGAACAGAGATGAGGAGAAACTTCTTTAGCCAGAGAGTGGTGAATCTATGGAATTCATTGCCACAGAAGGCTGTGGAGGCCGGGTCATTGAGTGTATTTAAGACCGAGATAGATAGGTTCTTGATTGGTAAGAGGATCAAAGGTTACGGGGAGAAGGCGGGAGAATGGGGTTGAGAAAATTATCAGCCATGATTGAATGGCGGAGCAGACTCGATGGGCCGAATGGCCTAATTTCTGCTCCTATGTCTTATGGTCTAATCCCCCACCACCCTCATCGCCAACGAACAGTGTGAGGAGCTCATGGAGGCAGAGGAAGATAGATTCTTGATAAGCAAGGGCGGGGGGGGGAGGGGTGAAAGGTTATCAGGGGGGTTGGGGGGTGGGAGGAGTAGGTGGGAATGTGGGGTTGAGGTTACAGTCAGGTTAGTCCCGGATGTTACTGAGTGGCGGAGCAGGCTTGAGGGGCCGAGTGGCCTACTCCTGCTCCTAATTCGTATGAACGTATGTTTGCGTGGACTTCCTTGTCACTAAGATTGAGACAATCCAGTCAGTTGCCTCTCCAATGTCCCCTCCCTTGTCCGAGCCCACTAGGTCAAAATTCCTTTTATCCGAACTGCACCACCCCCCCCCACACCCCACCCCCCCCTCTGCACCCCCACCACCCAACCCCCTATCCCTGAACTCACACCTTTCTCCAGTCTCTCTCCTATCTCCCCTCATCCCCCTCTCTGAGTTCATCTTGTCCTTGAGACCCACCTCCTGCTCCCTCAATCCTATCCCCATTAAACTGCTAACCACCCAATTTCCCCCACATGTTGGTCACTGTTGTAAACAGTTCTCCCTCTCTCTCTTCAAGTGTTGCCCCTCTCTCCTTAGACTCTGCTGTCATCACCCCCCCCCTCCTCAATAAAAACCCTCGACCCCTCCGTCCATTCAAACTACTGCCCCATCTCCAACCTCCCTCTCCTCTCTCAAGTCCTTAAACATAGGAGGAGAAGGCCATTCAGCCCATCCAACCTGCTCCACCATTCAATATTATCATGGCTGATCGAATACTTCAATGGCTTTTACCCACACTATCCCCATAACCCTTTACGTTATTATTAATCAGGAAGCAATCTCTACCTTAAACATTCTCAATGACTGATCTTCCACAGCCCTCTGAGGTGGAGAATTCCAAAGGTTCACAACCCTCTGAGTCCAAAAATTCTCCTCATCTCGGGCCTGTTGTGACTGGCGCAGTTGATAAAGCTGAGTTCTTTAAAATCCCTAGAGAGAAACTTTAAACAACTGTCATAACCTATAATTTTAACTGTTACTGCCATCAGTTCTTGAGGTTTTACATTAAACTAAATGAAACATTTTACTAATTTACACAGGTTAAAATATATTTACACATGGCTACAAATTACTATGATCATAACTTTTAACAAATTCCCAAACTAATCTCCATTAAGGCAACAACAACCCATAGACTTAACCAAACACCAGGCAAAGCACTTACACCTTACGCATTCAAAATGAGGTTCTTTTCACTTTGGTTCCTGTGGAGCCAGTTGGAGGTTTACAGCTGCCTTTTGATCTCACATTGCCTCTGCTCTGCACACCCTAAAACTCCTGAAGTTATACCCACCAGCTTCACTGAATGTTAATTCTCATTGTATCAACAACCTCTGAACTAAACCTCTCCAACAATAAAACCCTTTCATAGTACCAATTTTATTTGTAATATAAGCATTTTGCTTGGTAGCTGCTGGATAGGTGTCCGTTATCACCCCACTTCTTGAATGCTCTATTCAAAAAATGTAAATACACGCTATCTCTCTCACATATCAAAACTAGTACCCATCAAAGCACCCGGACTAGCTGACTTTAATTCAATTAAGACACACCCACAGACTAAACCTCTATTTTAAAAGAAAAATATTTTCCAAAATATCATATACAATAATAGCTTCATGACAGTCCTAAGTGGCTTCCCCCTTATTTTGAAATTGTGTCCTCTGGTTCTAGACTCCACAACCAAGGGAGACATCTTACCTGCATCTACCCTGTCTATCCCTTTAAGTATTTTGTAGGTTTCAATGAGATCACCTCTCATTCTTCGAAACTCTGGAGAATACAGGCCCTGTTTGCCCGATCTCTCTCCATAAGACAGTCCCACCATCTCCGGGACAAGTCTGGTGAACCTTTGCTGCACTCCCTTGATGGCAATAATAGCCTTCCTGAGGTAACAGGACCAAAACTGCACACAATACTCCAGGTGTGATCTAACCAAGCTTCTATACAATTGAAGCAAGACTTCACTACTCCTGTACTCGAATCCAGGCTAACATTCCCTGGGCCTTCCTAATTGTCTGCTGCACCAGCCTGCTAGCCTTCAGTGACTTATGGACAAGGACACCCAGGTCCCTTTGTTCGTCTCCACTTTCTAATCTCTCACCATTTAGGAAATACTCTGCACATCTCTTCCTTCTTCCAAGGTGAATCACCTCACAATTTTCCACATTATATTCCATCTGCCATGTTCTGGCCCGCTCACTAAGTCGGTCCAAATTCTCTTGAGGCCACTTTGCGTCTTCCTCACTACACATATCCCCACCGAGCTTTGGGTCATCTGCAAGCTATCACATTTGCTGCCCATTGACATATATTGTGTTCAGCTGGGGCCCTATACTGATCCTTGTGGTACCCCACTAGTCACAGCCCTGCCAAGGCAAGAATGACCTGTTCGTTCCTCCTCTCTGCCTTCTTCCTGTTAACCAACCCTTAACCCATGCCAGTAAATTACCTCCTATCCCACGTGCTTTTATTTTGCTAACCAACCTCCTGTGGGGGACTTTTATCAAAAGCTTTTTGGAAATCCAATCATAATACGTCCACCCCTTTATCAATTCTGCTGGTAACATGTTGGCACCTGGAAAATCTGTGCCCGTCTTTCCTGGAACTCAATGTTTGAATCCCTCCAGTGAGGGTCCCGGCTTCCAAAAGACTCTCATCAAACAACGGCTTGCATTTACGTAGCGCCTTTAACAGGGTAAGACTGTCACAAAGAGCTTCACGGAGTGTTAGTTCATAAAATATGACACTGAGCCACATAAGGAGCTTTTAGGAAAGGTGAAGAGGTCAGCTTTAAAGGAGCATTAAAGGAAGAGAAAGAGGGAGAGAGAGAGGAGGGTGGCGGAGAGGTTTAGGGAGGGGGTGTTCAAGAGCTTAGGGCCCCAAGCAGCTGAAGGCACAGCCGCCAATTCAGATGATTAAAATTGGGGATGCTCAGGCAAGAGCCTGAATTGCAGGCCCCACGGGTGAGAGGCTGAATCGCAGGCCCCGTGTCCGAGAGCCTGAATCACAGGCCCCGTGCCCGAGAGCCTGAATCACAGGCCCAGCGTCCGAGAGGCTGAATCGCAGGCCCGGTGTCCGAGAGCCTGAATCACAGGCCCCGTGTCCGAGAGGCTGAATCAGAGGTCCCTTGTCCGAGAGCCTGAATCACAGGCCCCGTGTCCGAGAGCCTGAATCACAGGCCCCGTGTCCGAGAGCCTGAATCGCAGGCCCCGTGTCCGAGAGCCTGAATCGCAGGCCCAGCGTCCGAGAGCCTGAATCATGGGCCCCGCGGGTGAGAGCCTGAATCGCAGGCCCAGCGTCCGAGAGCCTGAATCGCAGGCCCCGCGGGCGAGAGCCTAAATCACAGGCCCTGTGTCCGAGAGCCTGAATCGCAGGCCCCGTGTCCGAGAGCCTGAATCACAGGCCCCGTGTCCGAGAGCCTGAATCGCAGGCCCGGTGTCCGAGAGCCTGAATCACAGGCCCCGTGTCCGAGAGCCTGAATCACAGGCCCCATGTCCAAGAGCCTGAATCACAGGCCCCGTGTCTGAGAGCCTGAATCACAGGCCCCGTGTCCGAGAGCCTGAATCACAGGCCCCGTGTCCGAGAGGCTGAATCACAGGCCCCGTGTCCGAGAGCCTGAATCGCAGGCCCAGCGTCCGAGAGCCTGAATCATGGGCCCCGCGGGTGAGAGCCTGAATCGCAGGCCCAGCGTCCGAGAGCCTGAATCGCAGGCCCCGCGGGCGAGAGCCTAAATCACAGGCCCTGTGTCCGAGAGCCTGAATCGCAGGCCCCGTGTCCGAGAGGCTGAATCACAGGCCCCGTGTCCGAGAGCCTGAATCGCAGGCCCCGTGTCCGAGAGCCTGAATCACAGGCCCCGTGTCCGAGAGTCTGAATCACAGGCCCCGTGTCCGAGAGTCTGAATCGCAGGCCCCGTGCCCAAGAGCCTGAATCGCAGGCCCGGTGTCCGAGAGCCTGAATCGCAGGCCCCGTGTCCGAGAGCCTGAATCACAGGCCCCGTGTCCGAGAGCCTGAATCACAGGCCTCATGTCCGAGAGCCTGAATCACAGGCCCCATGTCCAAGAGCCTGAATCACAGGCCCCGTGTCTGAGAGCCTGAATCACAGGCCCCGTGTCCGAGAGCCTGAATCACAGGCCCCGTGTCCGAGAGCCTGAATCACAGGCCCCGTGTCTGAGAGCCTGAATCACAGGCCCCGTGTCCGAGAGCCTGAATCACAGGCCCCGTGTCCGAGAGCCTGAATCGCAGGCCCGGTGTCCGAGAGCCTGAATTGCAGGCCCCGTGTCTGAGAGCCTGAATCACAGGCCCCGTGTCCGAGAGCCTGAATCGCAGGCCCCGTGTCCGAGAGGCTGAATCACAGGCCCCGTGTCCGAGAGCCTGAATCGCAGGCCCAGCGTCCGAGAGCCTGAATCATGGGCCCCGCGGTTGAGAGCCTGAATCGCAGGCCCAGCGTCCGAGAGCCTGAATCGCAGGCCCCGCGGGCGAGAGCCTAAATCACAGGCCCTGTATCCGAGAGCCTGAATCGCAGGCCCCATGTCCGAGAGTCTGAATCGCAGGCCCCGTGTCCGAGAGGCTGAATCACAGGCCCAGCGTCCGAGAGCCTGAATCACAGGCCCCGTGTCCGAGAGGCTGAATCACAGGCCCCGTGTCCGAGAGCCTGAATCACAGGCCCCGTGTCCGAGAGGCTGAATCACAGGCCCCGTGTCTGAGAGCCTGAATCACAGGCCCCGTGTCCGAGAGCCTGAATCACAGGACCCGTGTCCGAGAGGCTGAGTCGCAGGCCCCGTGTCCAAGAGCCTGAATCACAGGCCCCGTGTCTGAGAGCCTGAATCGCAGGCCCCGTGTCCGAGAGGCTGAGTCGCAGGCCCCGTGCCCGAGAGGCTGAATCACAGGCCCCGTGTCCGAGAGCCTGAATCGCAGGCCCCGTGTCCGAGAGCCTGAATCGCAGGCCCGGTGTCCGAGAGGCTGAATCGCAGGCCTGGTGTCCGAGAGGCTGAATCGCAGGCCCCATGTCCAAGAGCCTGAATCACAGGCCCCGTGTCCGAGAGGCTGAATCGCAGGCCCGGTGTCCGAGAGGCTGAATCACAGGCCCCGTGTCCGAGAGTCTGAATCACAGGCCCCGTGTCCGAGAGGCTGAATCGCAGGCCCGGTGTCCGAGAGGCTGAATCGCAGGCCCCATGTCCAAGAGCCTGAATCACAGGCCCCGCGGGCGAGAGCCTAAATCACAGGCCCTGTATCCGAGAGCCTGAATCGCAGGCCCCATGTCCGAGAGTCTGAATCGCAGGCCCCGTGTCCGAGAGGCTGAATCACAGGCCCAGCGTCCGAGAGCCTGAATCACAGGCCCCGTGTCCGAGAGGCTGAATCACAGGCCCCGTGTCCGAGAGCCTGAATCACAGGCCCCGTGTCCGAGAGGCTGAATCACAGGCCCCGTGTCTGAGAGCCTGAATCACAGGCCCCGTGTCCGAGAGCCTGAATCACAGGACCCGTGTCCGAGAGGCTGAGTCGCAGGCCCCGTGTCCAAGAGCCTGAATCACAGGCCCCGTGTCTGAGAGCCTGAATCGCAGGCCCCGTGTCCGAGAGGCTGAGTCGCAGGCCCCGTGCCCGAGAGGCTGAATCACAGGCCCCGTGTCCAAGAGCCTGAATCGCAGGCCCCGTGTCCGAGAGCCTGAATCGCAGGCCCGGTGTCCGAGAGGCTGAATCGCAGGCCTGGTGTCCGAGAGGCTGAATCGCAGGCCCCATGTCCAAGAGCCTGAATCACAGGCCCCGTGTCCGAGAGGCTGAATCGCAGGCCCGGTGTCCGAGAGGCTGAATCACAGGCCCCGTGTCCGAGAGTCTGAATCACAGGCCCCGTGTCCGAGAGGCTGAATCGCAGGCCCGGTGTCCGAGAGGCTGAATCGCAGGCCCCATGTCCAAGAGCCTGAATCACAGGCCCCATGTCCGAGAGGCTGAATCGCAGGCCCCATGTCCAAGAGGCTGAATCGCAGGCCCCATGTCCGAGAGGCTGAATCGCAGGCCCTGCGGGTGAGAGCCAGAATCGCTGGCCCCGCGGGCGAGAGCCTGAATCGCAGGCCCCATGGCCAAGAGGCTGAATTGCAGGCCCTGTGGGCGAGAGCCTGAATCGCAGGCCCGGCGGGCGAGAGCCTGAATCGCAGGCCCCATGGCCAAGAGGCTGAATTGCAGGCCATGCGGGCGAGAGCCTGAATCGCAGGCCCGGTGGGCGAGAGCCTGAATCGCAGGGCCCATGGCCAAGAGGCTGAATCGCAGGCCCGGCGGGCGAGAGCCTGAATCACAGACCCCGTGGCCGAGAGCCTGAATCGCAGGCCCCGTGGCCGAGAGCCTGAATCGCAGGCCCGGCGGGTGAGAGCCTGAATCACAGACCCCGTGGCCGAGAGCCTGAATCGCAGGCCCCGTGGCCGAGAGCCTGAATCGCAGGCCCGGCGGGTGAGAGCCTGAATCGCAGGCCTGGCAGGCGAGAGCCTGAATTGCAGGCCCGGCGGGCGACTACTGTCCAAACCACAGGCCCCATAGATGACCATAGCCGATATTACAGGCCTCTCCCCACTGAAAGTCCTGAGGGTCCACATAACCTGATATTGCCGAATGGTGACGTTGCTGAATTGCTGGCTGAGTGCCCAGTGACACTATCACCATAGATTCTAGAAGCTTCTATCATTGTCTGATGCACTCAGGCCCAGCGAGCAGTCAAATCGTGGAGAAGAGACCTTGACTCATATCAGGCATCTGGTAGAAACAAGACTGGGAGAGCTGGGGGCAGCGGCTCTCAGTCTGATAGTGACTGACTGATTCTCAACAACAAAAGTCTTTTTCCCAGGAGAAATTATATATGGAATGCCTGGATTGAGTCACGGGCAGGTACCCAGCATCTGGGATACTGACTGGTGTCACTGACACCGACCGGGTCCAAGATCGGGGTGAGGTTGTGGATGGTTGTTGATGGTTAGGTAGGGGTGGGTTGGGGGAGGGGGGGTGGGATTGGATTGGGGAAGATGTAAGAGAGTGAGATGGGGGTTCGGGTGGTGGAGGGGGTTTGAGTGGGGTGAGGCTGAGGGGGTTGGGGTCAGGAGGGGGTTGGCGTGGGAGAGGGGTGAGGTTGGAGGGAGGGGTTGGGGTGGGCAAGGAGGGAGGTTGAGGGAGGGGGTTGGGGTGAGTTTGAGGGTGGGGAGGTGTCGGTGATGGGTTGTGATTGGGGAAGGGTTTGGGGAGAGAGGGGGTGGTCAGTTTGGGGGTGGGGGCTGAGGTTGAGGTGAGGGGGTTAGGGGAGGGCAGAGGGGTTTGGGGTGAGCTTAGGGGAGGCGGAGTAGGTTGTTGTGAAGTTGGGGATGGAGAGGGGTTTGGGGTGAGGTGGGAGTGGGGGATCGAGTTGGGGTGAGTTTGGGTTTGGAGGAATTGGGGTGAGGTTGAGGGTGAGGGGAGCTATGGGATGAGGTAGGGTTGGGGAGGGGGTTGGGGTGAGGGAGGGGGTTGGGGTGAGATTGAGAGTGGGGGAGGGGTTTGGGGTGGGAGAGGAGGATGGGGTGAGATTGGGTGGGAGAGGGGTTTGGGGTGAGGTTGGGAGTGGGGGATCGAGTTGGGGTGAGTTTGGGTTTGGAGGAATTGGGGTGAGGTTGAGGGTGAGGGGGTTATGGGGTGAGGTAGGGGTGGGGGAGGGGGTTGGGGTGAGATTGAGAGTAGGGGAGGGGGTTGGGGTGGGAGAGGGGGATGGGGTGAGGTTGGGGTTGGTGGAGGGGAAACGGGTTGATGTTGGGGGTAAGGGGAGGGGGTTAGGGTGAGGTTGGGGTGAGATTAGGGGTTGAGGTGAGATTGGGCGATGGTGAGGGTGTTGGGGTGGGGGGAGCTGGTGTGATGTTGGGGGTTGGTGAGGTTGGTTGGGGGAGGTTGTTGGGTGGGAGAGGGTTTGGGGTGTGATTGGGGGTTGGGGAGGCTATTGGCTATGGGAAAGGCGATGGAGTGGAGGGGGGGGTTGGGGGTTTGGGAGGGGGTTGGGGGTGAGGATTTTAAAAATTCATTCATGGGATATGGGTGTCACTGGCTAGTCTAGTATTTATTGCCCATCCCTAATTGCCCCTTGAGAAGGTGAGGGTGAGCTGCCTTCTTGAGCTGCTGCAGCCCCTGTGGTGTAGGTGCACCCACCGTGCTGTTAGGGAGGGAGTTCCAGGATTTGGACCCAGCGACAGTGAAGGAATGGCCGATATATTTCCAAGTCAGGGTGGTGAGTGGCTCGGAGGGGAACTTCCAGGTGGTGGTGTTCCCCATGTGTCTGCTGCCCTTGTCCTTCTAGATGGTAGAGGTCGTGGGTTTGGAAGGTGCTGTCTAAGGAGCCTTGGTGAGTTGCTGCAGTGCATCTTGTAGATGGTACACACACTGCTGCTACTGTGCGTCGGTGGTGGAGGGAGTGAATGTTTGTGGATGGGGTGCCGATCAAGCGGGGCTGCTTTGTCCTGGATGGTGTCGAGCTTCTTGAGTGTGTGGGAGCTGCACTCATCCAGGCAAGTGGGGAGTATTCCATCCCACTCCTGACTTGTGCCTTGTAGATGGTGGACAGGCTTTGGGGAGTCAGGAGGTGAGTTACTCACCGCAGGATTCCCAGCCTCTGACCTGCTCTTGTAGCCACAGTATTTATATGGCTGGTCTGGTTCAGTTTCTGGTCAATGGTAACCCCCAGGATGTTGAAGTTGTGGGAGGGGCTCCCAGTCCATTGTTCCTGTCAGTGACCTCAGCTCAGGGTGCAACTGTGACCTCGTTTCCTGAGGCCCTGAGGTCAGAGGTTACCTGGGCCTTTGTGAGGCGCGGGCGGTTGCCCCTGGCGATGGGCCCAGGGGTTAAGGTGGGGGGTTCTGGAGTCTGGTGGGGGTCCAGTCACGAAAGCGGTGACACTCGAGAGGGAGGAGACCCGCTGTTTGGCTGCGAGAAGGAGGAAGTGACCGCTCGAGAGGACGCTCGACAAGCCGCCTGCTCTCTGCCAGAATGAGTAAAGCCTCCCCGGTCGCCTCTCTGGGGCCCCCCGTGGGCCAGGAGGCTTTCACCGAGACGGCTGCCGTCGTGATGGACAACGGCACCGGCTACACCAAGGCTGGCTTTGCCGGTGATGACAAGCCCCGAGTGGTGGTGTGCTCCCTGGTGGGTATCCCAACCCACGCCAGCGACGAGTTTCACAAGGGGCCGGACTACTACATCGGCAGCGCCATCCCCAACGACCCCTGGATCACCAAGACCGCCGTGGTGACGAACGGCATCGTGACGGACTGGGACGCCCTGGAGATGCTCTGGCACCACGTCTTCTACCAGGAGCTGCGTGTGGCCCCTGAGGAACACGCCGTGCTCCTGTCCGATGCTCCCTTGTCCCCCACCACCAACAGGGAGAAAAGTGCCGAGCTCCTGTTTGAGGGCTTCTGTGTACCGGCCATGTACGTGGCCCACCAGTCCTTGCTCTCCCTCTATTCCACGGGGAGGACCACCGGGCTGATCATAGAGTCCGGCCTGGGGGTCTCCTACACAGCCCCCATCCACAACGGCTACACCATGCCCCACGCCACCTTCCGGCTGGATCTAGCTGGCGGGGGCCTGACCGATTACATGGCCAAGCTGCTGGAGGAGTGCGGCAACCCCTTCAGCCCCGAGGAGATGCACATCGTGAAGAACATCAAGGAGACTTGCTGCTACGTGGCCCAGGACTTCAACGAGGAGATGGTGGCCAACGAGAATGACTACCTCACGGACTACGAGCTGCCCGACGGCCACATCATCACCATTGGCAACGAGCGCTTCCGGTGCCCGGAGTCGCTCTTCAAGCCTGAGGTGGTAGGCCTCACTGACCCGGGCCTCCACAACCTGGCCATGAAGAGCCTGGAGAAGTGCAAGGCTGAGCACCAGCCCGAGCTCCTCAACAACATCGTCCTGTCGGGCGGCTCCTCCATGTTCCCCGGCTTTGCGGAGCGGATCCAGAGGGAGATGGGTGAGCTGGCGCCCAACAGGGCCAAGCTCAACGTCTACGCCTCCCCCCAGCGCAAGTTCTCGGTGTGGATCGGGGGCTCCATCACCGCCTGCCTCAACACCTTCCAGTCCATGTGGGTCAGCAGGAGAGACTACGACGAGAAGGGTCCGGTGATTGTCCATCGCAAGTGCTTCTGAAGAGGGATTGTTCAGTGGGAAGGGGAGCGCGTGAGGACATTCTAATAAATGAACAAAATAAGTAACCTCAACCTGTGTCTCCTTCACCTCTCCTTGCCCCTGGCGTCAGTGAATGTAGTACGAGCTCCTCCAAAACCAGTGAGGTGCTAAAGACCCCATTTCCATGATGTGTAGCGTGTCCGTCTGGTGTCATAGCCCAACCCCTCCCCAAACCATGACCACCCCCCACCCAAACAGCTTCTCTAGGTTGGCTAGGGGAGGGGCAACAGAGATGTAATGGCACAATTCAATGTATAGGGACAGAGGGACCTGGGGGTTCATACGCATCGATGTCTGAAGGTGACAGGACACAAGGAGAGGATGGTTTGCAATGCATTTGGGATCTTGGGGCCTCACAAACAAAAGCAGGGAGGCTATGCCCAGCCTTTATAAATCTCTGGGTAGGCCCCGACGTAGAGTATTGTGTCCAGTTCTGGTCGCCACGCTTTAGGGAGGGCGTGAGGGTCCATGAGAGGGTGCGGAGGGGGATTTAGCAGAACGGGTCCAGGGATGAGGGGGTTTTAGTGACAGGGTCCGGCTGGAGAAGCTGGGATTGTTCCCCTTGGGGCGAAGGAGATCGAGGGGAGATTTGATCGAGGTGTGACAAGATGGTGACAGGGTTGGATAAGGGGGACAAAAGCTATACTCATTGGCTGATTGTAAAAAATGTTCTTCCTTACGTCACCCCATCTCTTGCTCAAAATCTTAAATCTGTCTCCCCTAGTCCTTGGACCCAGAGAGTAGTGATGACCTGGAACCCTCTGCCCGAGGGTGGTGGAAGCGGAGACGGTGAATTATTTCGAAAGGAAATTGGTTGACAACATGAGGGGAATGGACTCTCAGGGCTACTGGGGGGGCGGGGGGGGGGGTGCGGTGGGAGGGGGCAAGGGTTGCTCCATGGGGGAACCGGTGTGAAAGCAGCTCCCGAGGCTGGCGGGCTGTGGGATCGTGCTGTGCGCAACGTGCCCTGCATTGCGGCAGGCGTTTTTGTGTTTGGGCGGTGCGGAGGGGGGCAGTCCAGCTCCTGCGCCTTCTCCCCCACCCCCCCCCCACCCCCAACCTCCTCAGCTCTTTGCAGCCTCTGCCCATTCTCGCTGCCCGCGTCTCCCACCCTGTCAGCCCGGCGGCTGCTCCTGACATGCCTCGCCCACCGCCCAGAAGCTGTGTGGAGGGCTGATCGAGAAGCCGTCCGGGTGGGTGGGGGGGGGGAGAGAGAGAGAGAGAGTGAGAGAGAGAGACAAAGTGCGTCTCTTTTAAGCCAGTGACCCCTGGGTGTCAGCCAGGGGCTGGACTAAGTGCTGCACACTAAGGATGTCAAGACTCAGCACCTGGGCCAGAGTCAAATGTACCCAGGCCACACTAGGAGGCTGGCAAGACTGAAATAATAATGGGCGCAGGGCTGAAGTCACGAGGGGGCAGGGGAGGGGGCTGAAACTTCCTGCCCCTGAACGACACCAGTAGGGGGTCTTACAGGAACCCAGCAGCTACGTGGACACTTTGAGTTACTGGTTATAAATAACCAGCTTCACAAAATCACTCCCTGGCCTGTTGGCACTTCAACCCCCGGCACTGCAGTGACCAGCCCACTTACAGGGTCACTCCGCGTTTGGGGTTGGGGCCAGGGGCTCGGGTTCAGGTGGGCGGGGGTGGTGGAGATAGGTGGGTGGATTTGGAAACGCTCCCAAGGGGTGGGACGTGGTTTTGCTCTGTGCTAGGGGAGGGGGAGTGCTGCCACCTCCTGGCTCCACTCTTATCCATCCCATCGTAGCCGGAGATTCGGTCTGCATGCAATGGCTTCTCTTCCTGTTGCTGCCGCTTTAATGCCTGGGGTCCCACCCAAGGATCGATACTTGCTCCACCGCCCCCCCTCATACACACACACAACCACCCCCCCCCACCCCATTTCTCATCTCCATGCTGCCCCTAGGGACCGTCAGCTGAGAGCGCTGAGTGTCGGCTTGCGTCTGTACACCGACACCCAGCTCGACCTCGCCACCCAGTCCTCTCGCATTACCGGAACGTTTCACCAGCACCGGGTGGGCAGCAGTTACTTCCAGTTAGATACTGGGGAACACAAGCTCAATGCTTTTGGCACACACACCCCCCCCACCGCCCAACCAAAAATTCCATTCCCTAGACACCGGCTCCATCTCTCCCCCCCCGCCCACAACTGGTTGGTGCTGAGCCAACTACGCTGTTGACAAACTTGGTGCCTTATTTAAAACGAGCATCCGAGCGCATGTCTGTCAACTCGAAGACCACCTATTCCCACCTCTCTAACAAGGGCTCTGCCGCTACCTCTGCTCCCCAGCATCTCCCAATGAGAGGCCCGGTGCCTATCTTACCTCAAAGCCTGACCCAGCGCATTCCTGATCAGCCTCGCCTAGCCCTGCCACCCTGTTAAACCCTCTCGGAAACCTCTCTCCCACTACCCACCGCCCCCCCGCTTGGAACATATCCCTGGCGGAGCTTTGATCTCTTATTCTAATGTGGGTTGGTGGCACGTTTGATAATGCTCTCACGTGAAGCACCTTGGGATAATTTGCAACACTAATGGTGCTATATAAATGCTAGTTGCTGCCAGGCTCATCGACCATGAAGTGGAGAGCCTCAGCGCATATCCTACCTGCCTGGGCAACGATATACAAACACTGCCTGGTCCTGAGCTCAATGAACAAGCTCCATAGCTGGGGCGGGGGGGGGGGGGGGGGGGTGGTCACGTATACAATGCAGGTCTTTGCTTTCTTTATTACAGGATGTGGGCTTCGCTGGCCGAGCCAGTATTTGTTGCCCATCCCTAATTGCCCCCTTGAGAAGGTGGTGGTGAGCTGCCTTCTTGAGCCGCTGCAGTCCCTGTGGTGTAGGTACACCCACCGTGCTGTTAGGGAGGGAGTTCCAGGATTTTGACCCAGTGACAGTGAAGGAACGGCCGATATGTTTCCAAGTCAGGATGGTGAGTGGCTCGGAGGGGAACTTCCAGGTGGTGGGTGTTCCCCATGTGTCTGCTGCCCTTGTCCTTCTAGATGGTAGTGGTCGTGTGTTTGGAAGGTGCTGTCTAAGGAGCCTTGGTGAGTTGCTGCAGTGCATCTTGTAGATGGTACACACACTGCTGCTACTGTGCGTCGGTGGTGGAGGGAGTGAATGTTTGTGGATGGGGTGCCGATCAAGCGGGGCTGCTTTGTCCTGGATGGTGTCGAGCTTCTTGAGTGTTGATGGAGCTGCGCTCATCCAGGCAAGTGGGGAGTATTCCATCCCACTCCTGACTTTTGCCTTGTAGATGGTGGACTGGCTTCGGGGAGTCAGGAGGTGAGTTATTCACCGCAGGATTCCCAGCCTCTGACCTTGTAGCCACAGTATTTATATGGCTGGTCCAGTTCATTGTCTGGTCAATGGTAACCCCGCCGCCCAGGATGTTGATAGTGGGAGATTCCCTTGCACTTGTGCAGATACCTAAGGAGCAGGGCCTTTCCCGATGCCTTACACAGGCTCTGGGTTAAGGCAAATGAGTTGGGTTGTGGGTAAAGGTGGGATGAAGTTGGGCTGCCATTTGGAAATCACAAATTTAAGGCACAGAAGGAGGCCATTCTGTCCATCATACCTGTGCTGGCCGACAAGTAGCCATCCTCCTGAATCTCACCTTCAAGCTCTTAATCCAGAACCTTCTAGGTTACGGCACTTCAAGTGCACATCCAAGTACTTGATAAATGTTATGAGGCTTTTTGCCTCTACCACTCTTTCAGGCAGAATGTTCCAGACCACCTCCCCCCCCTCACCAAACTCTGGGTGAAAAAGTGTTCCTTCAAATCTCCTCTACCCCCTTCTCTAAATTTTTGCCTCCTGGTTATGAAAGACTCAATCCGGGGGAATAGATCTTTCCTAGCCAATCTACCTCGACCCCTCAGCCGTATACACTTCAATTCAGTCTCCCCTCGGCCTTCTCTGCTCCAGAGGCAACCCCAGCCTGTGCAATCTTTGCTCGTTGCTAAAATTCTCCATTCCAGCCCACATCTTTGTAAATCTCAATCCGTGCAATCGCTACCACAGAAAGTAGTTGAGACCAAAACAAAGTACGTTTTCAAGGAGTTAGCTATAGCTCTTGGGGCGAAAGGGGTCAAAGGGTATGGGGAGAACGCGAGGGAGAGGCTATTGAGTTGGATGATCAGCCATGATCGTAATGAATGGTGTAGCAGGCTCGAAGGTCCGAATGGCCTCCTCCTGCTCCTAGTTTCAAGTTATCAAGAAGCCCTGCTGCCTTCAGGGGTCTGTGGATGTACAGTCCAAGGTCCCTCTGTTCCTTCTACACCTCTCAGTATTGTCTCAACTTATTGTCTACTCCCTTACCTTGTTAGCCCTCCCCAAACACAGTACCTCACAATTCTCCACATTGAACGTTATTTGCCACTGATACCTTGCTGCAGTCTCCAGCTTTCATCATCAATCAGATGGCCAATTCTTGTATTGTCTGCGAACTCCTTAACCATCCTCCCTAAGTTCAAGCCCAATCATTGATCTATGCCACAAAAACCAAGGGACTCCGTTCTGAGCCCTGCAGAACCCCATCGGAAACCGCTTCCCCATCACAAAAACACCCGTCAACAATTACCCCCCCTCCGAGGCAATTTTGGATCCCACTAAGCTTTGACTCTCCTGACCAGTCTGCCATGTGAGACCTTATCGAGAGTCTCGCTAAAATCCATACCGATGACATCGAACACGCTACCCTCATTAACCCTCGCGCTTACCTCTGCCAAAAATTCAATGTTCATCAGACACAACCATCCCTTGACAAATCCGTGCTGGCTACCTTTTGATCTTTGTAGAATGGTGGAACTGGGGTGGGCTTTGGGGATTCAGATGGTTGAGGTTAACGCTAACACAATTTTACTTTGCTCCCACAGGAGAAGATTTGAAAAGTCACATCACAGCGTCTGCTCCATTCTTATCCAGCCAGGGAATCGTCCGCAATGATCTCTCCTCAGTATTAGGGCTACCTACTCCCAACCTGCATAACATTCGCTCATCTCCCATCTACAAAGCGAGTGCTGCCAAGGGGGAAGTGGCCAAGGGAGGCAGTCCCTGCGGACCCCGCCCCACCCGGCTGTGGGCTGGGGGCAGAACCCTAATGTTGGGGTCATGCGGGATTAATTCCCTTACTATTGGTCAGAAGGTCCTCACACAGCCCAGCCACTTCCTCCAAGACTTGTACCGGCCATTCAGCCCATCGAATCGGTTCACCATTCAATCAGATCTGCCTCTCAACTCCAATACCGGAGTCCTTTAACCCTTAACACCTTACTCAGCAAAAACCTATCAATCTTAGTTGTTACATATGCTTAGTGATATAGTTCCTGTACTTTACAACATAACTTTTAGGTTTAGGGGTTAAAATCTTAACTGTTAAAAATAGGAGTATTTGGTTGAGGTTAAAGCAACCCTGAAGTAAATGTAATTCAAACAAGCTTGGAGTTCATTAGCCTTAGCAAAGGTTGGGGCTACATTGACTTAAGAGGTTAATAGCTAGAAAGGTCATTAGGAGCAAGTGGGCTTACCCTAGCTAAAGAACTGGAGACATGACGTCTGCAGTTATTCCAGGAGGAGGATAAGTTATTAATGCGATTTCCCAGAATTAAGGAAAGCTTTGGAATTATAAGGTACTTCATTTGCATTTCTACCTGGGGACAGGCTGTGCGTGTCATGTTGTCATGGAGATGGGTGGAGCTGAGTGTGATTCTTTGTTTTAAGTTATCTCTGAATTCAGTGTGGGCCATTGCTGGTAGGCAAGGCTGATTGATTTTGAAAAGAAACTAAGAGACTGTGTCAGCTTTGGGTCTGATACAGCTATAACCTCTTTGGAAGTTGAGAGATGAAGCCAAACCTACACTTAAAGTGGAGCAAATGCTTGAATTATCGCCCATGATGCAGCCTGCCAGTGGGAGCAGGGATTCAGGATAAGACAAAGTTGGAAAGCGGTTAAAAAAAAAAACTGGAAGATTTGGAAAAACTTAGGTCTGGCAGCATCTGTGGAGAGAAACAGAGTTAACGTTTCGAGTCTGTATGACCCTTCTTCAGAGCTAAAGGGAAGTAGAAATGTGATGAAATTTATACTGTTGAAGGGGAGGTGGAGCAGGTGAAGCTGGATAGAAGGCCAGCGATAGTTGGGGGCTAAGGAGAGATTACCTGAGATGTCATGGACAGAAAGGCAAAGGGAGTGTTAATGGCGATGGTGAAGACTAAAGAAGGTGCCGATATCGGCATAAAGGTAAGAAAGCAGAATGTGTTAATAGCACAAAATGGGTCAGTGCTCAGTGAAAGGACAACACGGAACAGATGGTTCTCTTAGGGTTGGGGAAAAAGGATGGAAAAGGGGATTTAAAAAGGGGGATAAGACAATGAATGAGTCAATAAAAATAAATAGGAATAAAAGTGAGTAGATAAAAAATAACATTTTTAAAAAGGGGATTAACAAAGGGGTGAAGATAGAGGAGAGAGTCCATGGTCTGAAGTTGTTGAACTCAATATTCAGTCCAGAAGGCTGTAAAGTGCCTGGTCGGAAGATGAGGTGTTGTTCTTCCAGTCTGCGTTGAGCTTCACTGGAACAATGCAGCAGGCCCAGGACGGACATGTGGGCAAGAGAGCAGGGTGGAGTGTTGAAATGGCAAGCGACAGGGAGGTCTGGGTCATGCTTGCAGACAGACTGAAGGTGTTCTGCAAAGCAGTCACCCAGTCTGCGTTTGGTCTCTCCAATGTAGAGGAAACCGCATTGGGAGCAGCGAATGCAGTAGACTAAATTGAAGGGCGTGCAGGTGGAGCACTGCTTCACCTCAAAGGAGTGCTCGGGTCCTTGGACAGTGACGAAGGAGGAGGCAAAGGGGCAGGTGCTGTACCTTGCGCGATTGCAGGGGAAGGTGCCGTGGGAAGGGGATGAGGTGTTGGGGGTGATGGAGGAGTGGGCCAGGGTGTCTAGGAGGGAATGGTCCCGATGGAATGTTGACAGGGGTTTGAGGGATTATGTTTGGTGGCATCATGCTGGAGTTGGCGGAAATGGTGGAGGATGATCCTTTCAATGCGGAGGCTGGTGGGGTGATAAGTGAGGACAAGCGGGACCTTATTATGGTTCTGGGAGAGAGAGGAAGGGCAGAAGTGCAGGAGATGGTCAGACACAGTTGAAGGCCCTGTCAATCACAGTGGTTGGGAAACCTCAGTTAAGGAAGAAGGGAGGCATATTAGAAGCGCTGTTCTGGAAAGTGGCATCATTGGAACAGATGCGATGGAGGTGAAGGAACTGAGAAAATGGGATGGAGTCCTTACAGGAAGCGGGGTGTGAGCAGCTGTAGTCGAGGTAGCTGTGGGAGTCGGTGGGCTTGTAATGAATATTGGTGGACAGTCCATCACCAGAAATGGAGACAGAGAGGTCAAGGAAGGGAAGGGATGGGGAGTGTCAGAGATGGACCATGTGAAGGTGAGAGAGGGGTGGAAATTGGAAGCAAAATTGATACATTTTTCCAGGTCCACGTGAGATGCAGCTGCACCACAACAGTCACTGATGTACTGGAGAAAGACTTGTGGGAGGGGGCCTGAGTAGGACTGGAACAAGGAATGTGCCACATACCCTATAAAGAGACAGACATAACTGGGGCCCATGCAGGTACCCATAGCCACACCTTTTATTTGGAGGAAGTGAGGCGAATTTAAGGAGAAATTGTTCAGCGAGAGAACAAGTTCAGCCAGGGCGAGAAGTGTGGTGATGGATGGGGATTGTTCGGGCCTCTGTTCGAGGAAGAAGCGGAGAGCCCTCAGCCCATCCCGGTGGGGGGGATGGAGGTGCAGAGGGATTGGGCGTCCATGGTGAAGAGGGGGTGGTTAGGGCCAGGGAGCTGGAAATTGTTGATGCTGCCAGGCTTGTCGAGTTTTCCCATCGTTTTCTGTTTTTATTTCAGATTTCCAGCATCGGCAGTATTTTGCTTTTAATGGAAGATTTGTTTAGCTGGAATCTGGAGGAAGAAATCTACAGTAATCCTCAATAAACGGCAGTTAACCTTCCTGCAGTTGGAACTGTGGAAGAAATCACCTTGGCTACATGACGTGACATTTGATCCAACAGCTCCATGTCCACTCCCTTCGTCTCACCCCAGCAACATATCCTTCTATTCATTTCTCCTTCGTGTTTATCCCGCTCCCCTCATAAATGGATCTCTGCTATTCACCTCGACCACTCCCTGGGGTAGCTCACACAGCTTAGACTCTCAGACGTTTACAGCACAGAAGGAGGCCATTCAGCCCATCGTGTCCACGCCGGTCAACAAAGGTCTGATTACACTAATCCCATTTTCCAGCACTTGGCCCATAGCCCTGGAGGCTATGGCAACGCAAGTGAATCTCTGAATACTTCTTAAACGTTAGGAGAGTTTCTGACTCAACTACCCTTTCAGGTAGTGAGTTCCAGCTCTCACCACCCTCTGGGTCAAAGAATTTCTCAACTCCCCTCTCAGACTCTTACCTTAAATCTATGCCCGATTATTGACCCCTCTAGTAATGGAAAAAGTGTCTTCCTACCCACCCTATCTAAACCCCTCCTAATCTTATGCACTTTGATCAGGTCCCCTCTCAACCTTCGCTGCTCCAAGGAAACCAACCCCAGCCTAGCCGATCGCACCTCCTAGCTCAGACCCTGCAGCCCAGGCAGCATCCTGGTGAATCTCCTCTGTGCCCTCTTTAGAGAGTTCCACATTCTCCCCACTCTCTAGCTAAAGAGGTTTCTCCTGCATTCCTGACTCGATTTATTAAGACTATCTTATAGCCTTACTAACAGGTTTTTCGATTCCACAAAACGGCCAGCTCAAAAGTTTCAACTCGATTCGTCAAACAAGTCTTATCTGTCACGATGGCATACTGCCTTGTACTTGCGAAAGCGCTTGGGTATTATGGCCCCAATTTGGCACAAATGATGTTAAATGGCAGGTTCTACAGCCACTGGCTTCCTCTCTCCCACCCTTAAACAATGGAGAGAAGGTTCCAATTCTCCAATTCCTAATGAAAGGAGTTTTGAAGATTACCACCAACAGACCTGCAATTTCCCCACAAGACACTTGCTGCCCTCGTCACATTATCCAGGCTCCTCATTCAGCTGTCGTCTGTTAATCTTCTACGTACCCAAGCCCAGACTTCATGTTATCAAGACAAGTGAACCTAGACTGACGCCGGGGGAACAGTTCTCTGAAGGGGTTTCTAGGGAGGGCAAACACTGGCAGGCCAGAGGAGTCAAATGGGCTAGCTTCTGTGCTGTACGTTTTGTGTAAGCCAATCAGCGTGAAGACTTTGCATTGAACATGGCTCTCCCTTAACTTAAGTAAAGGCTCAGCAGAAATCTCCTCCAATTAAATATTGCAAAGACTAAAGCCACTGTCTTCGATTTCCTCCCCACCCTAGCTAACAACTGCATCCCTCACCCTGACCGTCCACAGCCTCAGTGTTCCACATGACCCCAAGCTGAGCTTTCATGCACTATGGCCTCCCCAAAGACTGCCCGGACATCGAGCTCATTGACAATCCTGCTGTCTGCACCCTAACTCACGTCGGGTTCCAGTCACCTGTCACCCCGAGTTCACTCACCTGCAGCAGAGCCTCCACTTTAAAATCCTCATCCTTATTTTCAGATCCCACAGCCCTCGCTCCCTCCCTCCAGCCCCACAATCCCCTGAAACGTCTACACGCCCCCACTGAGCCTCTGGTGGGTTCTGCATCGCCCCCCACTCCCCTGCAGACATTGAGCCAAGTTGAGGCTTGAGGGAGGGTTGGGTTTAACTGAAGAGTTTTATTGCTGACACGCACCAGAATTCGGATCCCAAGCCCCACTGCAAGAAAAGGATAGGCTGGTATGAAAGGCAACACATCCCAGAGACAAAACAACACTTGGAAACATCGGCCAATAACCCCCGCCCCCACCCCAAACCCCGCTACAATCGCCCCTTTCCATTGGTCCCCTCCAATCAATGTCGCTTCCGGTCCGGACTCCGGCTTCTCCTGCGTCCACTCCTGCACAGGGAGAGCAGAGAAAAGAGGTAAGCAAACACGCCTCACCCCCATCTTCCTAACCACCACCCCCATCCCCATCCCGAGGGCCCAATCTGTCGCCATCCCCACACCCACCTTCCCCCACTCCACCCCAGGGTGGGGGGGGGGGGGGTCCGGTCTGTCTCTGTCCCCTCACCCACCACACCAGCACCCACCACCCCAACCCAATCTGCTGTAGTGAACCCAGGCCCAGGGGAAGGGAGGGGGAGGGCTAATCGGCCTCACTCCCCTCATCCACGGAGCCCGATCCACCACCACTCTCTCCCCTCCGAGGGCTGATCACCCTCCTCCTGGGCCTCATCCTGGGTCCTTTCCGAGGCTTGATCCACCTCCCACCCTTTGGAAGGCCCCAGTCCTCTTCCCTGCAAGTACTAACCCACCTCCGCAGCCCACCACCCCCTCAACCCGCCTCCTCGATTCCACCCTCCAACCCAATTCAGGTCTTGGCTCCAGTTAACTCACCGCCTCTTGCTTTTGGGAGGTCCTCTGACGAAGCCCCAGTCCACACTGATGGGCTGTCCGGCCAGCTCGGAGCCATTCAGCCCCTCCATCGCGGCCTGGGCCTCCTTGTAGGTCTCATATTCCACCAGGGCATAACCCTACAACACAAACACTGGCTTCAGCTTCACCGTCCCAAGCCTCAAGAGCTCCCCCACGCCTCACCGCCCGCCTCACCCCCAACCCCCGCCCGCCTCACCCCCAACCCCCGCCCGCCTCACCCCCAACCCCCGCCCGCCTCACCCCCAACCCCCGCCCGCCCCTCCCCCAACCCCCGCCCGCCCCTCCCCCAACCCCCGCCCGCCCCACCCCCAACCCCCGCCCGCCCCTCCCCCAACCCCCGCCCGCCTCACCCCCAACCCCCGCCCGCCCCACCCCCAACCCCCGCCCGCCCCACCCCCAACCCCCGCCCGCCCCTCGCCCACCCCCGGCCGCTCCTCACCCACCCCCGCCCGCCCCTCGCCCACCCCCGCCCACTCCTCACCCACCCCCACCTCACCCACCCCCACCCACCCCCACCCGCTCCTCGCCCACCCCACCTGTTCCTCGCCCACCCCCACCCGCTCCTCGCCCAACCCCGCCCGCCCCTCCCCCAACCCCCGCCCACTCCCACCCCGCCCCTCACCCACCCCTCGCCCACCCCGCCCGCTCCTCACCCACCCCCACCCGCTCCTCACCCGCCCCTCACCCACCTCCGCCCTCTCCTCGCCCACCCCATCCCCACCTCGCCCACCCCCGCCCCCACGCCGCAGAGTGACACCCCCCTCGGCCCCCGGCGACCCTCCTCTCACCTTCAGGTAGCCGGTGCGCCGGTCCAGGTTCAGGTGCAGGTTCTTTATTTCGCCATATTCGGCAAATTTGTCGTGGATGTCTTCCTCGGTAGCTTCCTCGTGGACTCCAGTTACAAACAGAATCCAACCCTCGACGGCTGCAGGGACAGCGAGCAGAGGGTCAGAGAGGGCAAGCTCCCTGCCAGGCTCACCAACACCCCCCGGACCACCCCCACCCCCCCGCTTTGCCCACACGGCCCCAATCCTGGCCAAGAACGGCCAACCCCAGCTCTTGCCCACTCCAGCCGGCACCCGAGAGAGGCAGCCCTCTTCACATTCGCCTGTCCCAGACTCTCCAGGGGGAAAATGGAGCCTCACCCCCACATCATAGTCTGTATCCCACAGACATCGCACTGTCCCCCTCTATCCCAGCCCAGGGAGAGACTGTACCTCACAGACATCGCACTGTCCCCCTCTATCCCAGCCCAGGGAGAGACTGTACCTCACAGACATCACACTGTCCCCCTGTATCCCAGCCCGGGGAGAGACTGTACCTCACAGACATCACACTGTCCCCTCTATCCCAGCCCAGGGAGACTGTACATCACAGACATCGCACTGTCCCCTCTATCCCAGCCCAGAGAGAGGCTGTACCTCACAGACATCACACTGTCCCCCTCTATCCCAGCCCAGAGAGACTGTACCTCACAGACATCACACTGTCCCTCTCTATCTGAGCCCAGAGAGACACTGTACCTCACAGACATTACACTGTCCCGCTCTATACCAGCCCAAAGAGAGACTGTACCTCACAGACATCACACTGTCCCCCTCTATCCCAGCCCAGAGAGAGACTGTACCTCACAGACATCACAATGTCCCCCTCTATCCCAGCCCAGAGAGGCTGTACCTCACAGACATCACACTGTCCCCCTCTATCCCAGCCCAGAGAGGCTGTACCTCACAGACATCACACTGCCCCCTCTATCCCAGCCCAGAGAGAGACTGTACCTCACAGACATCACACTGTCCCTCTCTATCCGAGCCCAGAGAGACTGTACCTCACAGACATCACACTGTCCCCCTCTACCCCAGCCCAGAGAGAGACTGTACCTCACAGACATCGCACTGTCCCCTCCATCCCAGCCCAGAGAAACTGTACCTCACAGACATTGCACTGTCCCCTCTATCCCAGCCCAGAGAGACTGTACCTCACAGACATCGCACTGTCCCCCTCTATCCCAGCCCAGAGAGGCTGTACCTCACAGACATCGCACTGTCCCCTCTATCCCAGCCCAGAGAGAGACTGTACCTCACAGACATCACGCTGTCCCCCTCTATCCCAACCCAGAGAGACTGTATCTCACAGACATCACACTGTCCCCCTCTATCCCAGCCCAGAGAGACTGTATCTCACAGACATCACACTGTCCCCCTCTATCCCAGCCCAGAGAGACTGTACCTCACAGACGTCACAATGTCCCCGTCTATCCCAGCCCAGAGAGAGGCTGTAACTCAAAGACATCACACTGCCCCCTCTATCCCAGCCCAGAGAGACTGTATCTCACAGACATCGCACTGTCCCTCTCTATCCCAGCCCAGAGAGACTGTACCTCACACTCATCACACTGTCCCCTCTATCCCAGCCCAGAGAGGCTGTACCTCACAGACATCGCACTGTCCCCTCTATCCCAGCCCAGAGAGGCTGTACCTCACAGACATCACACTGTCCCTCACAGACATCACACTGTCCCCCTCTATCCCAGGCAAGGGAGAGAAGTATCTCACAGACATCGCACTGTCCCCCTCTATCCCAGCCCAGAGAGGCTGTACCTCACAGACATCACACTGTCCCCCTCTATCCCAGCCCAGAAAGACTGTATCTCACAGACACCGCACTGTCCCCCTCTATCCCAGCCCAGAGAGGCTGTACCTCACAGACATCACACTGTCCCCCTCTATCCCAGCCCAGAGAGGCTGTACCTCACAGACATCACACTGTCCCCCTCTATCCCAGCCCAGAGAGGCTGTACCTCACAGACATCACACTGTTCCCCTCTATCCCAGCCCAGAGAGACTGTACCTCACAGACATCACACTGTCCCCCTCTATCCCAGCCCAGAGAGAGACTGTACCTCACAGACATCACACTGTCCCCCTCTATCCCAGCCCACAGAGAGACTGTACCTCACAGACATCACACTGTCCCCCTCTATCCCAGCCCAGGGACAGGCTGTACCTCACAGTCATCGCACTGTCCCTCTATCCCAGCCCAGAGAGGCTGTACCTCACAGTCATCGCACTGTCCCTCTATCCCAGCCCAGAGAGACTGTACCTCACAGTCATCGCACTGTCCCCTCTATCCCAGCCCAGGGAGAGACTGTACCTCACAGACATCACACTGTCCCCCTCTATTCCAGCCCAGGGACAGGCTGTACCTCACAGTCATCGCACTGTCCCTCTATCCCAGCCCAGAGAGGCTGTACCTCACAGACATCACACTGTCCCCCTCTATCCCAGCCCAGAGAGGCTGTACCTCACAGACATCACACTGTTCCCTTCTATCCCAGCCCAGAGAGACTGTACCTCACAGACATCACACTGTCCCCCTCTATCCCAGCCCAGAGAGAGACTGTACCTCACAGACATCACACTGTCCCCCTCTATCCCAGCCCAGAGAGAGACTGTACCTCACAGACATCACACTGTCCCCCTCTATCCCAGCCCAGAGAGAGGCTGTACCTCACAGACATCACACTGTCCCCCTCTATCCCAGCCCGGAGAGGCTGTACCTCACAGACATCACACTGTCCCTCTCTATCCGAGCCCAGAGAGACTGAACCTCACAGACATCACACTGTCCCCCTCTACCCCAGCCCAGAGAGAGACTGTACCTCACAGACATCGCACTGTCCCCTCTATCCCAGCCCAGAGAAACTGTACCTCACAGACATCGCACTGTCCCCTCTATCCCAGCCCAGAGAGACTGTACCTCACAGACATCACACTGTCCCCCTCTATCCCAGCCCAGAGAGGCTGTACCTCACAGACATCGCACTGTCCCCTCTATCCCAGCCCAGAGAGAGACTGTACCTCACAGACATCACGCTGTCCCCCTCTATCCCAACCCAGAGAGGCTGTAACTCAAAGACATCACACTGCCCCCTCTATTCCAGCCCAGAGAGACTGTACCTCACAGACATCGCACTGTCCCTCTCTATCCCAGCCCAGAGAGACTGTACCTCACACTCATCACACTGTCCCCTCTATCCCAGCCCAGAGAGGCTGTACCTCACAGACATCGCACTGTCCCCTCTATCCCAGCCCAGAGAGGCTGTACCTCACAGACATCACACTGTCCCCCTCTATCCCAGGCTAGGGAGAGAAGTATCTCACAGACATCGCACTGTCCCCCTCTATCGTAGCCCAGAGAGGCTGTACCTCACAGACATCGCACTGTCCCCTCTATCCCAGCCCAGAGAGAGACTGTACCTCACAGACATCACACTGTCCCCCTCTATCCCAGCCCAGAGACTGTATCTCACAGACACCGCACTGTCCCCCTCTATCCCAGCCCAGAGAGACTGTATCTCACAGACACCGCACTGTCCCCCTCTATCCCAGCCCAGAGAGGCTGTACCTCACAGACATCACACTGTCCCCCTCTATCCCAGCCCAGAGAGACTGTATCTCACAGACACCGCACTGTCCCCTCTATCCCAGCCCAGAGAGGCTGTACCTCACAGACATCGCACTGTCCCTCTATCCCAGCCCAGAGAGGCTGTACCTCACAGTCATCGCACTGTCCCCTCTATCCTAGCCCAGAGAGGCTGTACCTCACAGTCATCGCACTGTCCCCTCTGTCCCAGCCCAGAGAGACTGTACCTCACAGACATCACACTGTCCCCCTCTATCCCAGCCCAGAGAGACTGTATCTCACAGACACCGCACTGTCCCCCTCTATCCCAGCCCAGAGAGGCTGTACCTCACAGACATCACACTGTCCCCCTCTATCCCAGCCCAGAGAGACTGTATCTCACAGACACCGCACTGTCCCCTCTATCCCAGCCCAGAGAGGCTGTACCTCACAGACATCGCACTGTCCCTCTATCCCAGCCCAGAGAGGCTGTACCTCACAGTCATCGCACTGTCCCCTCTATCCTAGCCCAGAGAGGCTGTACCTCACAGTCATCGCACTGTCCCCTCTGTCCCAGCCCAGAGAGACTGTACCTCACAGACATCACGCTGTCCCCCTCTATCCCAGCCCAGGGACAGGCTGTACCTCACAGACATCACACTGTCCCCCTCTATCCCAGCCCAGAGAGGCTGTACCTCACAGACATCACACTGCCCCCTCTATCCCAGCCCAGGGACAGGCTGTACCTCACAGACATCGCACTGTCCCCTCTATCCCAGCCCAGAGAGGCTGTACCTCACAGACATCACACTGTCCCCCTCTATCCCAGCCCAGAGAGAGACAGTACCTCACAGACATCACACTGTCCCCCTCTATCCCAGCCCAGAGAGAGGCTGTACCTCACAGACATCACACTGTCCCCCTCTATCCCAGCCCGGAGAGGCTGTACCTCACAGACATCACACTGTCCCTCTCTATCCCAGCCCAGAGAGACTGTACCTCACAGACATCACACTGTCCCCCTCTACCCCAGCCCAGAGAGAGACTGTACCTCACAGACATCGCACTGTCCCCTCTATCCCAGCCCAGAGAAACTGTACCTCACAGACATCGCACTGTCCCCTCTATCCCAGCCCAGAGAGACTGTACCTCACAGACATCACACTGTCCCCCTCTATCCCAGCCCAGAGAGGCTGTACCTCACAGACATCGCGCTGTCCCCTCTATCCCAGCCCAGAGAGAGACTGTACCTCACAGACATCACGCTGTCCCCCTCTATCCCAACCCAGAGAGACTGTATCTCACAGACATCACACTGTCCCCCTCTATCCCAGCCCAGAGAGACTGTATCTCACAGACATCACACTGTCCCCCTCTATCCCAGCCCAGAGAGACTGTACCTCACAGACGTCACACTGTCCCCGTCTATCCCAGCCCAGAGAGAGGCTGTAACTCAAAGACATCACACTGTCCCCTCTATTCCAGCCCAGAGAGACTGTACCTCACACTCATCACACTGTCCCCTCTATCCCAGCCCAGAGAGGCTGTACCTCACAGACATCGCACTGTCCTCTCTATCCCAGCCCAGAGAGGCTGTACCTCACAGACATCACACTGTCCCCCTCTATCCCAGGCTAGGGAGAGAAGTATCTCACAGACATCGCACTGTCCCCCTCTATCGTAGCCCAGAGAGGCTGTACCTCACAGAAATCGCACTGTCCCCTCTATCCCAGCCCAGAGAGAGACTGTACCTCACAGACATCACACTGTCCCCCTCTATCCCAGCCCAGAGACTGTATCTCACAGACACCGCACTGTCCCCCTCTATCCCAGCCCAGAGAGACTGTACCTCACAGACATCACACTGTCCCCCTCTATCCCAGCCCAAAGAGACTGTATCTCACAGTCATCGCACTGTCCCCTCTATCCCAGCCCAGAGAGGCTGTACCTCACAGACATCACACTGTCCCCTCTATCCCAGCCCAGAGAGGCTGTACCTCACAGACATCACACTTTCCCTCACAGACATCACACTGTCCCCCTCTATCCCAGGCTAGGGAGAGAAGTATCTCACAGACATCGCACTGTCCCCCTCTATCCCAGCCCAGAGAGGCTGTACCTCACAGACATCACACTGTCCCCCTCTATCCCAGCCCAGAGAGACTGTATCTCACAGACACCGCACTGTCCCCTCTATCCCAGCCCAGAGAGACTGTACCTCACAGACATCATACTGTCCCCCTCTATCCCAGCCCAGAGAGACTGTATCTCACAGACACCGCACTGTCCCCCTCTATCCCAGCCCAGAGAGGCTGTACCTCACAGACATCACACTGTCCCCTCTATCGCAGCCCAGAGAGGCTGTACCTCACAGACATCACACTGTCCCCCTCTATCCCAGCCCAGAGAGACTGTATCTCACAGACACCGCACTGTCCCCTCTATCCCAGCCCAGAGAGGCTGTACCTCACAGACATCGCACTGTCCCTCTATCCTAGCCCAGAGAGGCTGTACCTCACAGTCATCGCACTGTCCCCTCTATCCTAGCCCAGAGAGGCTGTACCTCACAGACATCACGCTGTCCCCCTCTATCCCAGCCCAGGGACAGGCTGTACCTCACAGACATCACACTGTCCCCCTCTATCCCAGCCGAGAGAGGCTGTACCTCACAGACATCGCACTGTCCCCTCTATCCCAGCCCAGAGAGGCTGTACCTCACAGTCATCGCACTGTCCCCTCTATCCCAGCCCAGAGAGACTGTACCTCACAGACATCACACTGTCCCCCTCTATCCCAGCCCAGAGAGGCTGTACCTCACAGACATCGCACTGTCCCCTCTATCCCAGCCCAGAGAGAGACTGTACCTCACAGACATCACACTGTCCCCCTGTATCCCAGCCCAGAGAGACTGTACCTCACAGACACCGCACTGTCCCCTCTATCCCAGCCCAGGGTTTCAGAGAGAATGTACCTCTCATCCGAGTCAATCACCACCTCCACAACCTCTACCCCATTCCAGCCCGAGTCTGAGACAACCTGTACCTCACAGCCACCTGAACCCCCCCATACCACCCCCAGCCCAGACTATTGCAAGGAGCAAAGAGAAATCAAACTTGAAATAACCCAAGGGTCCCTCTCCCAAGCTGGGAACAGCCTGACTCAGGCTTATTCCTGCCCACCGGGTGGCGAGTCCCATGGTATCCTGAACCCTCAGGCCGTGTACTTACAGCGCTGTGGTCCTGGCTCATCACCATCCTGCTCCACAGAGTCATAGTCTTCACGCAGTCTGGACCGAGCACCTTCTTCTGTACAAAAGACAGCCAGTCAGCAAATGGCAGTACAAGAAGGTCCCAGTCCATATAAGCAGGCACACACACACGAGACACATCAGCACCTCACATTTATATAGCTCCTTGAACCTAGCACCACCAGAGCAGAAATCAAGACAAAACTTGACATCGAGCTACAATGATATATATTAGGACAGGGAAGGTTTTAAATGCCTTCAAGGAGGGGAGAGAGAGAGAGAGAGAGAGAAGGCCCGGCCGCCAATGGTGGAGTGATGGGAATCGGAGGATGCTCAAGAGGCCGGGATTGGAGGAGCGCAGAGATCTCGGAGGGTTGTAGGGGCTGGAGGGGGTGACAGAGATAGGGAGGGGTGTAGGGGCTGGAGGAGGTTACAGAGATAGGGAGGCGTGTAGGGGCCGGAGGAGGTTACAGAGATAGGGAGGGGTGTAGGGGCTGGAGGGAGTTACAGAGCTAGGGAGGGGTGTAGGGGCTGGAGGGGGTGACAGATAGGGAGGGGTGTAGGGGCTGGAGGAGGTTACAGAGATAGGGAGGGGTGTAGGGGCTGGAGGAGGTTACAGAGATAGGGAGGGGTGTAGGGGCTGGAGGAGGTTACAGAGATAGGGAGGGGTGTAGGGGCTGGAGGAGGTTACAGAGATAGGGAGAGGGTGCCAGGGCCAAGGAGGCATTTGAATACTAGGATGTGAATTTTAAAATTGAAGTGTTGCCGGACTGGGAGCTGGTGTGGATCAGCGAGCACAGGGGGTGATGGGAATTGCAGTGAGTTAGGACATGGGGCAGCAGAGGTTTGGACCATCTACAGTTCATCGAGAGTGGAAGACGGGAGAGCAGCCAGGAGTGCGCAGGGATAGCCGAGTCTCGAGGTAACAAAGGCATGGATGAGGGTTTCAGCAGTGGATGAGCATCAGAGGTAACGGTGTGGGAGCAGGAGGAGAAATTACTGCAAGTGATTCTCGGAATACGATCTGATAGATCAGAACAGAACCCGGTGAGAGCAGTCCTGCTCAGCATCACGACATAGCGGAGAGGAGTCAGAGGAGGATGGTGTGGTCAACCGGGCCAAAGGCCGGAGGAGGGTGGGTGGTGGGGGTGTGGGGGGTAGCAGGGGATAGGGGGAAAACAACTTACCACCGTCAAAACCACAGTCTCTGATGAGGTTGGTTCAGAAACCCTGTGGATACACAGAAAGGTCGCAGAGCCTGGCAATTCTGGAGAGCTCCTCCAGATCACCGGGGGTTGGGTGGGGGGGTCTCAAAGCGTTTCACAGCCAATGAGCTACTTCGGGCGGGCGGTCACTGCTGTAATGCGGGGAGTGCAGCAGCCAATCTGCACAGCGCAAGCTCCCACAAACAGCATGGCTGACAAAAACAGGAAGGGGAGACCATCTGGCCCGTCGAGCCTGTCCTACCGTTCAATAAGGCTGATCTACTGCATCAACTTCACCGCTGTTCCCTCCCCCCATTCCCTCAGTGTCGCTGCCTGACCCCACACACTAAAGATGATGCTACATTTCCAGTCTCTTTGTGTCCTCCTCGCAGCTTACGTTCCCAGCTAACTCTGTGCCGTCAGCAAATTCGGACACTTTACTCTCGATCTCCTCTACGAAGTCACTAACAGAGAATTTAAATGCCTGAGGCCTCAGCTCTCTGATCCTTCCCCAGGAGAAACACACAAATGGCAGAGAGACACGCACGCATGCGGTGACTCCCATGGCAAGCACCGAGGGAGTGCCGCACAGTCGGAGGGTCAGTACTGAGGGAGCGCCGCACTGTCGGAGGGTCAGTTACTGAGGGAGTGCCACACTGTCGGAGGGTCAGTACTGAGGGAGCACCGCACAGTCACAAGAGCCATGTTCTGGATGAGATGTAAAACCGAGGCCCTTGCTGTGACCTAACCATCAAGCCGGGCAACCAACAATAGTTCAATGAGGAATGCACAAGAGCATCCAGGAGCATGTCAAGCTGGTGAAGCTATAACACAGGTTTGCATGTCAAACAGCAGAAGCAGCAAGTGATAGGCAGGGCTAAGGGTTCCCATAACCAACATATCAGATCTAAGCTCTGCAGTCCTGCCACATCCAGTTGTGAATGGTGGTGGACAATTAAACAACTCACTGGAGGAGGAGGCTCCACAAATGCCCCCACCCTCAATGATGGAGGAGCCCAGCGCATTAGTGTAAAAGAAAAGGCTGAAGCATTTACACAACTACCTTCAGCCCAAAGTGTCGAGTGGTAATCCATCTCGGCCTCTTCCGGATGGCCCCAACATCACAGGTGCCAGTCTTCAGCCAATTCGATGTCAAGAAACGGCTGAAGGCACTGGATACTGCAAAGGCTATGGGCCCTGACAATGTTCCGGTAATAGTACTGAAGACTAGTGCTCCCGAACTTGCCGTGCCCCTAGCCAAGCTGTTCCAGTACAGCTATAACACTGACATCTACCCGGCTACGTGGAAAATTGCCCAGGTATGTCCTGTCCACAAAAAGCTGGGCAAATCCAGCTCAGCCAGTTACCCCCCAATTCCCCCAATAGGGCTAATAAATGGCAAGCATTGCTTATATTACACAAGGGCCAGGCAATGACTATCCCTAACGAGACAGAATTTAATCATCTCTATGAGTCCTCTTGACATTCCACAGCATTAACAGCACTGAATTCCCCACCAACAACATCCTGGGACTTTTCATTGGTCAAAAAGTGAACTGGACCAGCCATATAAATACTGCGGCTACAAGAGCAGGTCAAAGGCTGGGAATCCTGTGGTGAGTAACTCACCTCCTGACTCCCCAAAGCCTGTCCACCATCGACAAGGCACAAGTCAGGAGTGGGATGGAATACTCCCCACCTGCCTGGATGAGTGCAGCCCCCACAACACTCAAGAAGCTCGACACCATCCAGGACAAAGCAGCCCCGCTTGATTGGCACCCCATCCACAAACATTTACTCCCTCCACCACTGACGCACAGTAGCAGCAGTGTGTGTACCATCTACAAGATGCACTGCAGCAACTCACCAAGGCTCCTTAGACAGCACCTTCCAAACCCACGACCACTACCATCTAGAAGGACAAGGGCAGCAGACACATGGGGAACACCACCACCTGGAAGTCCCCCTCCGAGCCACTCACCATCCTGACTTGGAAATATATCGGCCGTTCCTTCACTGTCGCTGGGTCCAAATCCTGGAACTCCCTCCCTAACAGCACGGTGGGTGTACCGACACATCAGGGACTGCAGCGGCTCAAGAAGGCGGCTCACCCACCACCTTCTCAAGGGGGCAATTAGGGATGGGCAACAAATGCTGGCCCGGCCAGCGACATTCATGATTTAAGACTGAATTAGGGAAAAAGGTCACACCTGCCCTCTCAAGTAAAAGACTCTGTGGTCACTATTAGAAGAGGAGGGGGACAAGCGGCTCAGAGTCCTGGGTCACCATTCATCCCTCAAACAATGTCAGTGAAAGCGGATTATCTGGTCATTTTTACACTGCTGCTTCTGGCTGCTTGCTGTGTGCATATTAGACCCACGTCCCCTCTCCAAAGAAAGCACTGCAGTTTCTTCACCTGATGGGCACAGCTGCAAGATTCCCTGGCCTCAAACACTGGCCCCTCTCAGCCCCCTCATCACCTCCTGTCCTGTCAGTCTGCAGCGCTGGTGGCCAGAGCCTCAAGCTACTGCACAGGAAGATCCAACACTACTCACCAGAGCCAAAGCCTCGCCCCTTCCGTTTCTTGGCCTTCTCCTTCAGTTTGTGGATACTCTCTGTAGAAAAGATAAACAGAGTGAGAATGGGGGTGGGGGAGGGTGGGGGCAGGAGAGGAGGATCAAGAGACACGGTTGGCACGGGGTACACAGGCTGGCTGGGTGTGGTGGTGGTGGTTGTAAACAGGCTGCAGGGGGCGGGTGGGGGGTGTTCAGGTACTGGGTTTGGGGCGGGGGGTATACAGACAGACTGGGAGGTGGGAGGAGAATACAGGTTGACGGGGTATAGGGTACGGGAAGTATACAGGCTGGCTGGGATCAATGAGGAGGTGGGAGGAATGTACACACTAACCGTGGGTTTTGGTGCACAGGCTGATCGTTGGGGGGGGGGGGTGTGGATGTACAGGCTGATCATGGCGGGGGTGGGGGACGTACAGACTAATCGTGGGGAGGGGATGTACAGACTGATTGTGGGGGGGGGGGCGCATGTACAGGCTGATCGTGGTTGGGGGGGGAAATGTACAGGTTGATCTTGGGTGGGGGATGTACAGACATATCATGGTGGGGGGATGTACAGACTGATCGTCGGGAGGGGGCATGTACAGGCTGGTTGTGGGAAGGGGAATTTACAGACTGATCATGGTGGGGGATGTACAGACTGATTGTGGTGGGGGGGGATATAGACTGATCGTGGTTGGGGGAGGATGCACAGGCAGATCGTGGGGGGTGGGATGTACAGGCTGATCATGGTGGGGATGTGCAGGCTGATGGTGGGTGGTGATGGGGGATGTACAGACTGATCATGGCGGGGATGTACAGGCTGATCGTTGTGGGGATGTACAGACTGATTGCGGGGGGGGGGGATGTACAGGCTGATCGTGGGGGGGATGTACAGGGTGATGATGGGGGTGGGGGGGAGATGTACAGAATGATCGTGAGGGCTTGGGGGATGTACAGGCTGATTGTGGGGGGGGATGGGGGGCAGATGTACAGAATGATCGTGGGGGCGGGATGTACAGTCTGAACGAGGGGGGTGGGATTTACAGATTTACAGGCTGATTGTGGAGGAGGGATGTACAGGTTGATCGTTGGGGGGGATGTACAGGCTGATCGTGCAGGGGAATTTACAGGCTGATTGTGGGGGGAGGTTGTAGAGGCTGATGTGGTGGGTAGGATGTACAGACTAATCATGGGGGTTGAGGGGGATGTTCAGGCTGATCCTTGTGGGGGGGGCGTTGCACGATGTACAGGTTGATCGTGGGGGGTGGGCGGGTATACAAACTGATCGTGGGGGGGGGGAGTACAGGTTGATCGCGGGTGTGTGAGATTTACACGCTGATCGTGCGGGGCGGTGGGGGGATGTACAGGCTGATCGTTGGGAGGGGAATTTACAGGCTAATCTTGGGGTTGGATGTACAGGCTGATCATGGTGGGGGGGAAGTACAGACTGATCGTAGGGGGATGTACAGACTGATCGTGGTGGGGGGGATGTACAAGCTGACCGTGGGGGCGGATGAACAGACTGATTGTTGGGGGGAAGGGATGTACAGACTGATCATGAGGTGGAGGATGCACAGGCTGATCGTGGGGGGGTGGTGTACAGGCTGATCGTGGGTGGGTGGGATTTACAGGCTGATCATGCAGGGGGGATGTACTGGCTAATCTTGGGGGGGATGTACAGGCTGATCGTGGGTGGGGATGCACAGGCTGATCATGGTGGGGGGATGTACAGGCTGATCGTGGGGGGGGGGGATGTACAGGCTGATCGTGGGGGGGAATATACAGGCTGATCGTGGGGGGGGCGGTGTACAGACTGATCGTGGTGGGGGATGTACAGACTGATCGTTGCGGGGGGGGGATGAACAGACTGATCGTGGGGGGTAGGACGTACAGGCTGATCATGGGGTAGGATGAACAAGCTGATCATGGGGGGATTTGCAGGCTGATCGTGGGGGGTGAGGGGGGATTTACAGGCTGATCGTGGGGGGGGGGGTGTACAGGATTATCATGGGGGGGTGGGTGTACAGACTGATCGTTGGGGGGGAATGTACAGACTGATCTTGGGGGGGGGGATGTACCGACTGATTGTGGGGTCGCATGTACAGGCTGATCGTGGGGGGCATGTACAGGCTGATCGTGGTTGGGGGGGGTGTACAGACATATCATGGTGGGGGGGGGGGGGGGGGGGGGGTGCGGTGTACAGGCTGACCGTGGGTGGGGGGGATTTACAGGCTGATCATGGGTGTGGGATGTACAGGCTGATTGTGTGGGGAGGATGTACAGGCTGAGCGTGGTTGGGGGGGAAATGTACAGGTTGATCGTGGGGGGGGCGGTGTACAGGCTGATCGTGGGTGGGGGGATTTACAGGCTGATCGTGCGGGGGGGAATTTACAGGCTGATCGTGGGGGGGGGATGTACTGGCTAAACATGGGGGGGATGTACAGGCTGATTGTTGGGGGGGATGCACAGGCTGATCATGGGGCGGGGGAATGTACAGGCTGATCTTGGGGGGCAGTGTACAGGCTGATCATGGGGGGGAATATACAGGCTGATCATTGGGGGGGCGGTGTACAGACTGATCGTGGTGGGGGATGTACAGACTGATTGTGGGGGGGGATGTACAGACTGATTGTGGGGGGGATGTACAGGCTGATTGTGGGGGCGGTGGGGACGTACAGACTGATCGTTGGGCCGCATGTACAGGCTGATCATGGGGGGGGAATATACAGGCTGATCGTGGCAGGGGTGTACAGACTGATCGTGGGGGGCGCATGTACAGCCTGACCGTGAGTGGGGTGGGTGTACAGGTTGATCATGGGGTGGGGTTGTACAGGCTGATCGTGCGGGAGGGAATGTACAGGCTAATCTTGCGGTTGGATGTACAGGCTGATCGTTGTAGGGGGGATGTACAGACTGATCGCAGGATCTTATACAGGCTGATCGTCGGGAAGGGAATTTATAGGCTGATCGTGTGGGGCGGATGTACAGACTGATCATTGGGGGGGGATGAACAGACTGATCGTGGGTGGGACATACAGATTGATTGTGTGTGTTGGGGGGTGATGTACAGGCTGATTGCGGGGGGAGATGTACAGGCTGATCGTGGGGGGGCGGTGTACAGGCTGTTCGTGGGTGGGGGATGTACAGGCTGATTGTGGGGATGTACAGGCTGATCGTGGGGAGTGGGTGTGTACAGGCTGATCTTGCAGGGCGGACGTACAAACTGATCATGGGGGAGGATCTACAGACTGATCATGGCAGGGGGGATGTACAGACTGATCATGGGGGGGCGGGATGTACAGGTTAATCGCTGCGGGGGGCGTGTATAGGCTGATCTTGGGAGAGATTTACAGGTTGATCATGGGGGTGGGAATGTACGGACTGATCGTGGTGGGGGGGGGATGTAGAAACTGATTGTGGGGGGGCGCATGTACAGGCTGATCGTGGGTGGGGGGGGTGTACAGGTTGATGGTGGGGTGGGGATGTACAGGATAATCTTGGGGTTGGATGTACAGGCTGATCGTGGTGGGGGGGAAAGCACAGACTGATCGTAGGGGGGATATACAGACTGATCGCAGGGTCTTATAGAGGCTGATCGTCGGGAGGGGAAGTTACAGGCTGATCGTCGGGAGGGGAATTTACAGGTCGATCGTGTGGGGCGGATGTATAGACTGATCGTTGAGGGGGGGGGATGAACAGACTGATCGTGGGTGGGACGTACAGACTGATTTTGAGTTGTGAGGGGGGGGGGATGTACAGACTGATCGCGGTGGGGGATATACAAGCTGATTGTGCGGGGGGTGGGGGACGTACAGACTGATCGTGGGGGTGATGTACAGACTGATCGTGGGGAGGGATGGTACAGGCTGATCGTCGGGAGGGTGAATGTACAAGCTGATCGTGGTTGGGGAGGGGAAATGTACAGACTGATCGTGGTGGGGGGGATGTACAGGCTGTTCGCCGGGGGGACGGTGTAAAGGCTGATCGTGGGTGGGTGGGATTTACAGGCTGATCGTGTGGGGGGATATACATGGGGTTCTTGGGGGGTGATGTACAGGCTGATCATGGGGGGGATGTACAGGGTGATGATGGGGGGTGGGTGTGCGGATGTACATACTGATCGTGAGGGCTGGGGGGTGTACAGGCTGATTGTGGGGGTGTAGGAGATGTACAGAATGATCGTGGGTGCGGGATGTACAGTCTGAACGAGGGGGGTGGGATTTACAGATTTACAGGCTGATCGTGGAGGGGGGATGTACAAGTTGATCATTAGGGGGGATTTACAGGCTGATCGTGCAGGGGAATTTACAGGCTGATCATGCAAGGGGGGATGTACTGGCTAATCTTGGGGGGGATGTAGAAGCTGATCGTGGATGGGGATGCACAGGCTGATCATGGTGGGGAGGATGTACAGTTTGATCGTGGGGGGGATGTACAGGCTGATCTTGGGGAGCAGTGTACAGGCTGATCGTGGGTGGGGGAATATACAGGCTGATCGTGGGGGGTGGGGGGGTGCGGTGTACAGACTGACCTGGGAGGGGATGTACAGGTTGATTGTGGGGGGGGTGGAGGACGTACAGAATGATCGTTTGGGGCGCATATACAGGCTGATCGTGGGGGGGAATATACAGGCTGAGCATGGGGGGGATGTACAGACTGATCGTGGGGAGGTATGTACAGACTGATCGTCGGGAGGGTGGATGTACAAGCTGATCGTCGGGAGGGGAATTTACAGGCTGATCGTCGGGAGGGTGGATGTACAGACTGATCATGGGGGGGTGGGGGACATACAGACTGATCGTGGGGGAGGGGATGTACAGACTGATTGTGGGGGGCGCATGTACAGGCTGATCGTGGGTGGGGATGCACAGGCTGATTGTGGGGGTGTGTGGGGGACGTACAGACTGATCGTGGGGGAGGGGATGTACAGACTGATTGTGGGGGGCGCATGTACAGGCTGATCGTGGGTGGGGATGTACAGGCTGATCACAGGGTCTTATACAGGCTGATCACAGGGTCTTATACAGGCTGATCGTCGGGAGGGGAACTTACAGGCTGATCGTCGGGAGGGGGATGTACAGGCTGATCACGGGTGGGTGGGATTTACACGCTGATTGTGCGGGGGGAGTGGTGTACAAGCTGATTGTGCAGGGGGGAATGTATGGCTAATCTTGGGGTTGGATGTACAGGCTGACCGTGGTGGGGGGGAAAGTACAGATGATCGTAGGGGGGATGTACAGACTGATTGCAGGGTCTTATATAGGCTGACCGTTGGGAGGGGAATTTACAGGCTGATCGTGTGGGGCGGATGTACAGACTGATCGTTGGCGGGGGGGATGAACAGACTGATCGTGGGGGGGACGTACAGACTGATTGTGGGGGGGACGTACAGACTGACTGTGAGAAGAGGGATGTACAGACTGATTGTGGGGCGGGAGGATGCACAGGCTGATCGTGGGGGGTAGGATGTACAGGCTGATCATAGGGGGGGCTGTGCAGGCTGATCGTGGGGGGTGAGGGGTGATGTACAGACTGATCGGAGGGGGGGATGTACAGACTGATCGCGGAGGGGGGATATACAGGCTGATCTTGGGGGCGGGGGATGTACAGGCTGATCGTGGGATGGGTGTACAAGCTGTTGGTGGGTGGGGGATGTACAGGCTGATCGTGGGGGGGATATACAGGCTGATCGCGGGTGCGTGGGATTTACAGGCTGATCGTGCGGGCGGGGATGTGCAGGCTGATCGTGGGGGTGATGCACAGGCTGATCGTGGGGGGGGGGATGTACAGGCTGATTGTGTGGGGCGGGGAGTATAGGCTGATCATGGGGGTGGGGGGGGCGGTGGACAGGCTGATCGTGGGGAGCGGGATGTACAGGCTGATCGTGGGGGGTTATACAGCTGATCGTCAGAAGAGGGGATGTATAGGCTGATCGTGAGGGGGGATGTACAGGCTGATCGCAGGTGGGTGGGATTTACAGGCTGATCGTGCGGAGCAGGGATGTACAGGCTGATCGTGGGGGTGGGATTTACAGGCTGATCATGGCGGGGGGGCTGTACAGGCTGTTCGTGGGGGGGTATAGAGGCTGATTATGGGGAGTGTACAGGCTGATCGTGGGGGGGGCGGGGTGTACAGGCTGATTGTGGGGAGTGGGTTGTCCATGCTGATCGCAGGTGGCTGGGATTTACAGGCTGATCGTGGGGGGGGAATGTACAGACTGATCGTGGGGGCGGGAGGTATAGGCTGAACGTGGGGCGTGGGATTTACAGATTTACAGGCTGATCGTGGAGAGGGGATGTACAGCTTGATTGTGGTGGTGGATGTACAGACTGATCGTGGGGGCTGGGGGCATGTATAGGCTGATTGTGGGCGGGGGGGTATGTACAGGTTGATCGTGGGGGGGGATGTACAGGCTGATTGTGCGGTGCGCATGTACAGGCTGATCGTGGTTGGGGGGGGAAATGTACAGGTTGATCATGGAGGGGGAATTACAGACTGATCGTGTTGGGGGATGTACAGGTTGATCGTGGGGTGGGGATGTACAGACTGATAGTGGCGGGGGGATATACAGACTGATTGTGGGGGGCGCATGTACAGGCTGATTGTGGTTGGGGATGCACAGGCTGATCTTGGGGGGCGGTGTACAGGCTGATCGTGGGGGGGGTGATATACAGTCTGTTCGTGGGTGGGGGTGTACAGACTGATCGTGCGGGTGATGTACAGACTGATCATGGGGGGGGTGTACAGACTGATCGTGGGGGGGTGTACAGACTGATCGTGGGGGGGTATACAGACTGATCGTGCGGGTGATGTAGAGACTGATCGTGGGGGGGGGGGTGTAGAGACTGATCGTGGGGGGGATGTACAGACTGATCGCTGGGGGGGGTGTACAGACTGATCGTGCGGGTGATGTACAGACTGGTCGTGGGGGGCGGTGTACAGACTGATCGTGGGGGGGTGTACAGACTGATCGTGGGGGTGATGTACAGACTGATCATTGGGGGGGTATACAGACTGATCGTGCGGGTGATGTACAGACTGATCGTGGGGGTGATGTACAGACTGATTGTTGGAGGGGGGGACGTTCAGACTGATCGTGGGGGTTGAGGGGGAATGTACCGGCTGATCGTGGGGGGCGATGTTCAGGCTGATCGTAGGGGGGGGTTACACGATGTAGAGGTTGAACGTGAAGGGTGTTGTACAGACTGATCGTAGTGGGGGGGGGGGGGGCGGTGGGTGACGTACAGACTGATTGTGGTGGGGGGATGCGCAGACCGAACGTTGTTGGGGATGTACAGGCTGATCGCGGGTGAGTGGGATTTACACGCTGATCGTGTGGTGGGGGGGATGTACAGGCTGATTGCGGGTGTGTGGGATTTACATGCTGATTGTGGGGTGGGGGGAATGTACAAGCTAATCTTGGGGTTGGATGTACAGGCTCATAGTGGTGGGGGGGAAAGTACAGACTGATCGTGGGGTGGGATGATGCACAGGCTGATCGTGGGGGGTAGGATGTACAGGCTGATCATGGGGGGCATGTGCAGGCTGATCGTGGGGGGGATGTACAGACTGATTGTTGGGGGTGGGGGGGCGGGGATGTACAGGCTGATCGTGGGGGGGGGGGATGTTCAGACTGATCGTGGGGGTTGAGGGGGAATGTACCGGCTGATTGTGGGGGGCGATGTTCAGGCTGATCGTGGCGGGGGGGTTACACGATGTACAGGTTGAACGTGAAGGGTGGTGTACAGACTGATCGTGGAGGGGTGGGGGGGCAATGTACAGACTGATTGTGGTGGGGGTATGTGCAGACTGAACGTTGTTGGGGATGTACAGGTTGATCGCAGGTGTGTGGGATTTACACGCTGATCGTGCGGTGGGGGGGATGTATAGGCAGATTGCCGGTGTGTGGGATTTACACGCTGATCGTGCGGTGGGGGGGATGTACAAGCTAATTTTGGGGTTGGATGTACAGGCTGATAGTGGTGAGGGGGAAAGTACAGACTGATCGTAGAGGGGGATGTACAGACTGATCACAGGGTCTTATACAGGCTGATCGTCGGGAGGGGAATTTACAGGCTGATCGTCGGGAGGGGAATTTACAGGCTGATCGTGGGGAGGGATGTACAGACTGATCGTGGTGGGGGATGTACAGGTTGATCGTGGGAGGGGGGATGTACAGACTGATTGTGGGGGGGCGCATGTACAGGCTGATCGTGGGTGGGGAATATACAGGCTGATCGTTGGGGGGGTGTACAGACTGATCGTGCGGGTGATGTACACACTGATCGTGGGCGGGGTGTACAGACCGATGGTTGGGGGGGGGGGGTGTACAGACTGATCGTGGGGGGGACGTACAGACTGACTGTGAGGGGAGGGATGTACAGACTGATCGTTGGGGGGGATGAACAGACTGATCGTGGGGGGGGGAGGAGGGATGTACAGAATGACCGTGGGGCGGGATGATGCACAGGCTGATCATGGGGGGTAGGATGTACAGGCTGATCATGCATGGGATGTGCAGGCTGATCGTGGGGGGGGATGTACAGGCTGATCACGGGTGGGTGGGATTTACACGCTGATTGTGTGGGGGGGGGTGCTGTACAGGCTGATCGTGTGGGGGGGAATGTACAGGCTAATCTTGGGGTTGGATGTACAGGCTGGTCGTGGTGGGGGGGGAAAGTACAGAATGATCGTAGTGGGGGGATGAACAGATTGATCGTTGGGGGGACGTACAGACTGATTGTGGGCGGGACGTACAGACTGATTGTGGGGGGGACGTACAGACTGATTGTGGGGGGGAATGTACAAACTGATCGCTGGCGGGGGGATGAACAGACTGATCGTGGGGGGGACGTACAGACTGATTGTAGGGTGGACGGACAGACTGATTGTGGGGGGGACGTACAGACTGATTGTGGGGGGGACGTACAGACTGACTGTGAGGGGAGGGATGTACAGACTGATCGTGGGGCGGGAGGAAGCACAGGCTGATCGTGGGGGGTAGGATGTACAGGCTGATCATGGGGGGGATGTGCAGGCTGATCGTGGGGGGTGAGGGGGGATGTACAGACTGATCGAGGGGGGGATGTACAGGCTGATCGTGGAGTGGGGATGTACAGACTGATCGTGGCGGGGGGATATACAGACTGATTGTGGGGGGCGCATGTACAGGCTGATCGTGGTTGGGGATGCACAGGCTGATCTTGGGGGGCGGTGTACAGGCTGATCGTGGCGGGGGGAATATACAGGCTGTTCGTGGGTAGGGGTGTACAGACTGATCGTGCAGGTGAATAACAGACTGATCGTGGGGGGGGGTGTACAGACTGATTGTGGGGTGGGATGTACAGACTGATCATGGCGGGGGATGAACAGACAGATCGTGAGGGGGACGTACAGACTGATTGTTGGGGGGAGAGATGTTCAGGTTGATCGTGGGGGTTGAGGGGAATGTACCGGCTGATCGTGGGGGGCGATGTTCAGGCTGATCGTCAGTGGTGGGGGGGGGTGGCGGGGTGGTGGGGGGTTTAACGATGTACAGGTTGAACGTGAAGGGTGGTGTACAGACTGATCGTGGTGGGGGGGGCGACGTACAGACTGATTGTGGTGGGGGGATGTACAGATTGAACGTTGTTGGGGGATGTACAGGCTGATCGCGGGCGTGCGGGATTTACACGCTGATCGTGCGGTGGGGGGGATGTACAGGCTGATCGCGGGTGTGTGGGATTTACACGCTGTTCGTGCGGTGGGGTGGGGATGTACAAGCTAATCTTGGGGTTGGATGTACAGGCTGATAGTGGTGGGGGGGAAAGTACAGACTGATTGTAGGGGGGATGTACAGACTGATCGCAGGGTCTTATACAGGCTGATCGTCGGGAGGGGAATTTACAGGCTGATCGTCGGGAGGGGAATTTACAGGCTGATCGTGGGGAGGATGTACAGACTGATCGTGGGGGGGGATGTACAGGTTCATCGTGGGGGGGGTGCACAGGCTGATCTTGGGGGGAGCGGTGTACAGGCTGATTGTGGGGGGAATATACAGGCTGATCGTTGGGGTGGGTGTACAGACTGATCGTTGGGGAGGTGTACAGACTGATCGTAGGGATGATGTACAGACTGATCGTGGGGGGTGTGTACAGACTGATCGTGCGGGTGATGTACAGACTGATTGTGGGGGGGGGGGGGGGGAGGGGGGGGGGGGGTGGTGTACAGACTGATCGTGCGGGTGATGTACAGACTGATTGTGGGGGGGTGTACAGACTGATCGTGGGAGGGATGTACAGACTGATCGTGGGGGGGGTGTACAGACTAATCGTGGGGGTGATGTACAGACTGATCGTTGGGGGGGGTGTACAGACTGATCGTCGGGGGGGTGTACAGAGTGATCGTCAGGGGGGTGTACAGACTGATGGTGGGGGGGGTGTACAGACTGATCGTGGTGGGGGGTGTACAGATTGAGCGTACGGGTGATGTACAGACTGATCATGGTGGGGGGTGTACAGACTGTTCGTGGGGGAGGTGTACAGACTGATCGTGGAGGTGATGTACAGACTGATCGTGGGGGGGGTGTACAGACTGATCGTTGGGGGGGGGTGTACAGACTGATGGTGGGGGGTTGTACAGACTGATCGTGGGGGGGGATGTACAGACTGATCGTGGGGGGGGCATATACAGAGTGATTGTGGGGGGCACATGTACAGGCTAATCGGGGGTGGGGAATATACAGGCTGTTCGTGGGTGGGGGTGTACAGACTGATCGTGGGTCAGGGGGATGTACAAGCTGATCGTTGGGGGAATGTACAGGCTGATCATGGGGGTGATATACAGGCTGATCGTGGTTGGGGGGTAAATGTACAGGTTGATCGTGGTGGGGGAGATGTATGGACAGGTCATGGCGGAGGGATGTACAGGCTGATCATGGGTTGGGGGGGATGTACAGGCTGATCGCGGGTGTGTGGGATTTACACGCTGATCGTGCGGTGGGGTGGTGATGTACAAGCTAATCTTGGGGTTGGATGTACAGGCTGATAGTGGTGGGGGGGAAAGTACAGACTGATCGTTGGGGGATGTACAGACTGATCGCAGGGTCTTATACAGGCTGATCGTCGGGAGGGGAATTTACAGGCTGATTGTCGGGAGGGGAATTTACAGGCTGATCGTGGGGAGGATGTATAGACTGATCGTGGGGGGGGGATGTACAGGTTGATCGTGGGGGGGGTGCACAGGCTGATCTTGGGCTGATCTTGGGGGGAGCGGTGTACAGGCTGATTGTGGGGGGGAATATACAGACTGATTGTGGGGGGGGGAGTACAGACTAATCGTGGGGGAGGTGTACAGACTGATCGTTGGGGGATGTACAGACTGATCGCAGGGTCTTATACAGGCTGATCGTCGGGAGGGGAATTTACAGGCTGATTGTCGGGAGGGGAATTTACAGGCTGATCGTGGGGAGGATGTATAGACTGATCGTTGGGGGGGGGGATGTACAGGTTGATCGTGGGGGGGGTGCACAGGCTGATCTTGGGGGGAGCGGTGTACAGGCTGATTGTGGGGGGGAATATACAGACTGATTGTGGGGGGGGGAGTACAGACTGATCGTTGGGGGATGTACAGACTGATCGCAGGGTCTTATACAGGCTGATCGTTGGGAGGGGAATTTACAGGCTGATTGTCGGGAGGGGAATTTACAGGCTGATCGTGGGGAGGATATATAGACTGATCGTGGCGGGGGGGATGTACAGGTTGATCGTGGGGGGCGTGCACAGGCTGATCTTGGGCTGATCTTGGGGGGAGCGGTGTACAGGCTGATTGTGGGGGGGAATATACAGGCTGATCGTTGGGGGGGGTGTACAGACTGATCGTGGGGGAGGTGTACAGACTGATCGTGGGGATGATGTACAGACTGATTGTGGGGCGGAGGGGGGGGGGCGGTGTACAGACTGATCGTGCGGTGATGTACAGACTGATTGTGGGGGGGGGGGAGTACAGACTAATCGTGGGGGAGGTGTACAGACTGATCGTGGAGGTGATGTACAGACTGATCGTGGGGGGGGGGTGTACAGACTGATCGTCGGGGGGGTGTACAGACTGATGGTGGGGGGGTGTACAGACTGATCGTGGGGGGGGATGTAGAGACTGATCGGGGGGAGGGATGTACATGCTGATCGTCGGGAGGGTGGATGTACAGGCTGATTGTGCGGTGCGCATGTACAGGCTGATCGTGGTTGGAGCGGAAATGTACAGGTTGATCATGGGGGGGGGATGTACAGACTGATCGTGGGGGGGCATATACAGAGTGATTGTGGGGGGCACATGTACAGGCTGATCGGGGGTGGGGAATATACAGGCTGTTCGTGGGTGGGGGTGTACAGACTGATCGTGGGTCGGGGGGATGTACAAGCTGATCGTGGGGGGGATGTACAGGCTGATCTTGGGGGTGATATACAGGCTGATCGTGGTTGGGGGGTAAATGTACAGGTTGATCGTGGTGGGGGAGATGTACAGACAGGTCATGGCGGAGCGATGTACCGGCTGATCATGGGTTGGGGGGGATGTACAGGCTGATCGCGGGTGTGTGGGATTTACACGCTGATCGTGCGGTGGGGTGGGGATGTACAAGCTAATCTTGGGGTTGGATGTACAGGCTGATAGTGGTGGGGGGGAAAGTACAGACTGATTGTAGGGGGGATGTACAGACTGATCGCAGGGTCTTATACAGGCTGATCGTCGGGAGGGGAATTTACAGGCTGATCGTCGGGAGGGGAATTTACAGGCTGATCGTGGGGAGGATGTACAGGTTCATCGTGGGGGTGGGTGCACAGGCTGATCTTGGGGGGAGCGGTGTACAGGCTGATTGTGGGGGGGAATATACAGGCTGATCGTTGGGGGGGGTGTACAGACTGATCGTGGGGGGGGCATATACAGAGTGATTGTGGGGGGCGCATGTACAGGCTGATCGGGGGTGGGGAATATACAGGCTGTTCGTGGGTGGGTGTGTACAGACTGGTCGTGGGTCGGGGAGATGTACAAGCTGATCGTGGGGGGGATATACAGGCTGATCGTGGGGGTGATATTCAGGCTGATCGTGGTTGGGGGGTAAATGTACAGGTTGATCGTGATGGGGGAGATGTACAGACAGGTCATGGTGGAGGGATGTACAGGCTGATCATGGGTGGGGGGGGATTTACAGGCTGATCGTGCGGGGGGGATGTACAGACTGATCGTGGGGGAGGATATACAGACTGATTGTGGCAGGGGGGATGTACAGACTGATCATGGGGAGTGGGAATGTACAGGTTAATCGTTGCGGGGGGGTGTATAGGCTGATCTTGGGGGGGAGATTTACAGACTGATCGTGGTGGGGGGGTGTACAGCTTGATCGTGGGGTGGGGATGTACAAGCTAATCTTGGGGTAGGATGTACAGGCTAATCTTGGGGTTGGATGTACAGGCTGATCGTGGTGGGGGGAAGTACAGACTGATCATAGGGGGGATGTACAGGATGATCGCAGGGTCTTATACAGGCTGATCGTCGGGAAGGGAATTTACAGGCTGATTGTGTGGGGCGGATGTACAGACTGATCGTGGGGGCGGATGTACAGACTGATCGTTGGGGGGATGAACAGACTGATTGTGGGGGGGAGGGATGTACAGAATGACCGTGGGGCGGGATGATGCACAGGCTGATCATGGGGGGTAGGATGTACAGGCTGATCATGCGGGGGATGTGCAAGCTGATCGTGGGGCAGATGTACAGGCTGATCACGGGTGGGTGGGATTTACACGCTGATTGTGCGGGGGGGTGCTGTTCAGGCTGAACGTGCGGGGGGGAATGTACAGGCTAATCTTGGGGTTGGACGTACAGGCTGGTCGTGGTGGGGGGGAAAGTACAGACTGATCGTAGGGGGGACGTACAGACTGATTGTGGGAGGGACGTACAGACTGATTGTGGGGGCGGACGTACAGACTGATTGTGAGGGGAGGGATGTACAGACTGATCGTGGGGCAGGAGGATGCACAGGCTGATCGTGGTGGGTAGGATGTACAGGCTGATCATGGGGGGGATGTGCAGGCTGATCGTGGGGGGGTGAGGGGGAATGTACAGACTGATCGAGGGGGGGATGTACAGGCTGATCATGGGGGTGGATGTACAGGCTGATCGTTGGGGGGGATATGCAGGCTGATCGCGGGTGGGTGAGATTTACAGGCTGATCGTGCGGGATGGGGGGATGTACAGGCTGATCATGGCGGGGGGGAATGTACAGGCTGATCGTGGGGTTGGATGTACAGGCTGATTGTGGTTGGGGGGAAAGTACAGACTGATCGTAGGGGGGATGTACAGACTGATCGCAGGGTCTTATACAGACTGATTGTTGGGGGGGGGATAAACAGACTGATCGTGGGGGGGACGTACAAACTGATTGTGGGAGGGACGTACAGACTGATTGTGGGGGGGGAGGTACAGACTGATTGTGAGGGGAGGGATGTACAGACTGATCGTGGGGCAGGAGGATGCACAGGCTGATCGTGGGGGGTAGGATGTACAGGCTGATCATGGGGGGGATGTACAGACTGATCGAGGGGGGGACGTATAGGCTGATCGTGGGGGGGGGTGTACAGACTGATCGTCGGGGGGGTGTACAGACTGATGGTGGGGGGGTGTACAGACTGATCGTGGGGGGGGATGTAGAGACTGATCGGGGGGAGGGATGTACATGCTGATCGTCGGGAGGGTGGATGTACAGGCTGATTGTGCGGTGCGCATGTACAGGCTGATCGTGGTTGGAGCGGAAATGTACAGGTTGATCATGGGGGGGGGATGTACAGACTGATCGTGGGGGGGCATATACAGAGTGATTGTGGGGGGCACATGTACAGGCTGATCGGGGGTGGGGAATATACAGGCTGTTCGTGGGTGGGGGTGTACAGACTGATTGTGGGGGCGGACGTACAGACTGATCGTGGGGGGGATATGCAGGCTGATCGCGGGTGGGTGAGATTTACAGGCTGGTCGTGCGGGGTGGGGGGATGTACAGGCTGATCATGGTGGGGGGGAATGTACAGGCTGATCGTGGGGTTGGATGTACAGGCTGATCGTGGTTGGGGGGAAAGTACAGACTGATCGTGGGGGCGGATGAACAGACTGATCATGAGGGGGACGTACAGACTGATTCTTGGGGGGGGGATGTGCAGGGTGATCATCGGTGGGGGGGAGGATGTTCAGGCTGATCGTGGGGGGGGGATTACACGATGTACAGGTTGATCGTGAGGGGTGGTGTACAGACTGATCGTGGTGGGTGGGGGGGGCGACGTACAGACTGATTGTGGTGGGGAGATGTACATACTGAACGTTGGGGGGGGATGTACAGGCTGATCGTGGATATGTGGGATTTACACGCTGATCGTGCGGTGGGGGGGATGTACAGGCTGATCGTGGGGTGGGGATGTACAGGCTAATCTTGGAGTTGGATGTACAGGCTGATTGTGGTGGGGGGATGTAAAGACTGATCGCAGGGTCTTATACAGGCTGATCGTCGGGAGGGGAATTTACAGGCTGATCGTCGGGAGGGGAATTTAAAGGCTGATCGTCGGGAGGGGAATTTACAGGCTGATCGTCGGGAGGGTGGATGTACAGACTGATCGTGGGGAGGGATGTACAGACTGATTGTGGGGGGGGCGCATGTACAGGCTGATCGTAGGTGGGGATGCACAGGCTGATCTTGGGGGGCGGTGTACAGGCTGATCGTGGGGGGGAATATACAGGCTGATCGTTGGGGGGGGTGTACAGACTGATCGTGGGGGGGATGTACAGACTGATTGTGGGGGGGATGTACAGACTGATCGTGGATGGGAGGATGTATAGGCTGATCGTGGTTGGGGGGGGAAATGTACAGGTTGATCATGGCGGGGGCGCATGTACAAGCTGATCGTGGGTGGGGATGCACAGGCTGATCTTGGGGGGCGGTGTACAGACTGATCGTGGGGGGGGGAATATACAGGCTGTTCGTGGGTGGGGGTATACAGACTGATCGTGGGGGGGCATGTACAGACTGATCGTGGGTGGGGGTCTACTGACTGATCGTTGGGGGCGCACGTACAGGCTGATCGTGGGGGTGGGATGTACAGGCTGTTCGTGGTGGGTATAGAGGCTGACTGTGGCAGGGTGTTCAGGCTGATCGTGGGGAGGTGTACAGGCTGATCGTGGAGAGCGGGTTGTCCATGCTGATCGCAGGTGGCTGGGATTTACAGGCTGATCGTGGAGGGGGAACGTACAGACTGATCGTGGGGGCGGGAGGTATAGGCTGAACGTGGGGCGTGGGATTTACAGATTTACAGGCTGATCTTGGAGGGGGGACGTACAGGTTGATCGTGGTGGGGGATGTACAGATTGATCGTGGGAGCTGGGGGCATGTATAGGCTGATTGTGGGAGGGGGGGTATGTACAGGTTGATCGTGGGGGGGTGATGTACAGGCTGATTGCGTGGTGCGCATGTACAGGCTGATCGTGGTTGGGGGGAATGTACAGGTTGATCATGGGGGGGAATTACAGAATGATCGTGTTGGGGGATGTAAAGGTTGATTGTGGGGGGGAATATACAGACTGATTGTGGGTGGGGATGTACAGGCTGATCTTGGGGTCGGTGTACAGGCTGATCGTGGGGGGGGGAATATACAGGCTGATCGTGGGGGGGGGGTGTGTACAGACTGATCGTGGGGGGGGACATACAGACTGATTGTTGGGGGCGCATGTACAGACTGATCGTGGGGGGGGGTGTACAGACAGATCATGGCGGGGGGGTGTACAGATTGATCGTGGGGTTGATGTACAGACTGATCGTGGGGGGGTGTACAGGCTGATTGTGGGGTGGGTGTACAGGCTGATCTTGGGGGGGGTGGGATTTACACGCTGATTGTGCGGGGGGAGGGTGTACAGGCTGATCGTGCAGGGGGAAATGTACAGGCTAATCTTGGGGTTGGATGTACAGGCTGATCATGGTGGGGGGGAAAGTACAGACTGATCGTAGGGGGGATGTACAGACTGATCGCAGGGTCTTATACAGGCTGATCGTTGGGAGGGGAATTTACAGGCTGATCGTGGGGGGCGCATGTACAGGCTGATTGTGGTGGGGGGGGATGTACAGGCTGACCGTGGAGGGGGGTGCCGGCAGGGATGTACAGACAGATCGTGGTGGGTGGAATGTACAGACAAATCATGGGGGTTGAGGGGGGATGTACAGGCTGATCGTGGGGGCGGGGAATGTACAGACTGATCGTGGGGGGGACACTTACAGACTGATTGTGGGGGCGGGGGGATGTACAGGCTGATCGTAGGAGGGTGTGTACAGGCTGATTGTGGGGGTGGGGTGATGTACAGGCTGATCGAGGGGGGCGGTGTACAGACTGATCGTGGGGGTGATGTACAGACTGATCGTGGGGGGGGTGGTGTGCAGACTGATCGTGGGGGTGATGTACAGACTGATCGTGGGGGGTGATGTACAGACTGACCGTGGGGGTGATGTACAGACTGACCGTGGGGGTGATGTACAGACTGATCGTGGGGGCGTTGTACAGACTGATCGTGGGGGGGATGTACAGGCTGATCGTGGGGGTGATGTACAGACTGATCGTGGGGGGGGGATTTACAGACTGATTGTGGGTGGGGATGCACAGGCTGATCTTGGGGGGCGGTGTACAGGCTGATCGTCGGGGGGAATATACAGGCTGATTGTTGGGGGGGGTGTACAGACTGATCGTGGGGGGATGTACAGACTGATCGTGGGTGGGGCGGATGTATAGGCTGATCGTGGTTGTGGGGGGGAAATGTACAGGTTTATCATGGCTGGGGGGGATGTACAGACCGATTGTGGGGGGGGGGGATATACAGACTGATTGTGGGGGGCGCATGTACAAGCTGATCGTGGGTGCGGATGCACAGGCTGATCTTGGGGGGCGGTGTACAGACTGATCAAGGGGGGGATGTACAGACTGATCGTGGGGGGGGGGGAATATACAGGCTGTTCGTGGGTGGGGTTGTACAGACTGATCGTGGGGGGGGGTGTACAGACTGATCGTGGGGGGGATATACAGACTGATCGTGGGGGGGGAGGTGTACAGACTGATCGTGGGGGGGGATTTACAGACTGATCGTGGGTGGGGGTGTACTAACTGATCGTTGGGGGTGCATGTACAGGCTGATCGTGGGGGTGGGATGTACAGGCTGATCGTGGCGGGGGGGATGTACAGGCTGATCGTGGCGGGGGTGCTGCACAGGCTGTTCGTGGGGGGTATAGAGGCTGACTGTGGCAGGGTGTTCAGGCTGATCGTGGGGGGGGTGTACAGGCTGATCGTGGGGGGGTGTACAGGCTGATCGTGGGGAGCGGGTTGTCCATGCTGATCGCAAGTGGGTGGGATTTACAGGCTGATCGTGGGGGGCGGATGTACAGGCTGATCGTGGGGGCGGGAGGTATAGGCTGAACATGGGCCGTGGGATTTACAGGCTGATCTTGGAGGGGGATTGTACAGTTTGATCGTGGTTGTGGATGTACAGACTGATTGTGGGGGCTGGGGGCATGTATAGGCTGACTGTGGGCGGGGGGGGTATGTACAGGTTGATCGTGGGGGGGTGGATGTACAGGCTGATTGCGCGGTGCGCATGTACAGGCTGATCGTGGTTGGGGGGAATGTACAGGTTGATCATGGGGGGGAATTACAGATTGATCGTGTTGGGGGATGTAAAGGTTGATTGTGGGGGGGGGGATATACAGACTGATTGTGGGTGGGGATGTACAGGCTGATCTTGGGGTCGGTGTACAGGCTGATCGTGGGGGGGGAATATACAGGCTAATCGTGGTTGGGGGGGGGGGGTTGTACAGACTGATCGTGGGGGGGGTGTACAGACTGATCGTGGAAGGGGGGGTGTACAGACTGATCGTGGGGTTGATGTACAGAGTGATCGTGGGGGGGTGTACGGACTTATCGTTGGGGGTGGGGTGTACAGACAGACTGTGGGGGGGTGGTGTATTGACTGATCGTGGGGGTGATGTACAGACTGATCGTGGGGGGCAGTGTACAGACTGATCGTGGTGGGGGTGTACAGACTGATCGTGGGGGGTGGTGTACAGACTGATCGTGGAGGAGATGTACAGGCTGATCATGTGGGTGATGTACAGACTGATCGTGGCGGGGGGGTGTACAGACTGATTGTGGGGGGCAGTGTACAGACTGATCGTGGGGGGGTGTACAGATTGATCGTGGGGGGGTTGTACAGACTAATCGTGGGGGGCGGTGTACAGACTGATCTTGGGGTTGATGTACAGACTGATCGTGGGGGGGTGTACAGACTGATCGTGGGGGGTGGTGTACAGACTGATCGTGGAGGGGATGTACAGGCTGATCATGGGGTTGATGGACAGACTGATCGTGGCGGGGGATGCACAGATTGATCGTGGGGGGGGTGTACAGACTGATCGTGGGGGGCGGTGTACAGACTGATCTTGGGGTTGATGTACAGACTGATCGTGGGGGGGTGTACAGACTGATCGTGGGGGGGATGTACAGACTGATCATGGGGGGGGGTGTACAGACTTATCGTGGGGGGGGAGGTGTACAGTCAGACCGTGGGGGTGATGTATAGACTGATCGTGGGGGGGGGGTGTACAGACTGATCGTGGGGGGGATGTACAGGTTGATCGTGGGGAGGGGATGTACAAGCTGATCGTGGGGAGGGATGTACACGCAGATCATCGGATGGGTGGACGTACAGGCTGATTGTGCGGTGCGCATATACAGGCTGATCATGGTTGGGGGGGAAATGTACAGACAGGTCATGGTGGGGGGATGTACAGGCTGATCATGGGTGGGGGGGGTGGATTTACAGGCTGATCGTTGCGGGGGTGGTGTATAGGCTGATCTTGGGGGGTGATTTACAGACTGATCGTGGTGCGGGGGTGGGTGTACAGGTTGATCGTGGGGTGGGGATGCACAGGCTAATCTTGGTGTGGGGATGCACAGGCTAATCTTGGGGTTGGATGTACAGGCTGATCGTGGTGGGGGGGGAAGTACAGACTGATCGTAGTGGGGATGTACAGACTGATCGCAGGGTCTTATACAGGCTGATCGTCGGGAGGGGAATTTACAGGCTGATCGTGTGGGGGGGGGATTTACAGGCTGATCGTGCCGGGGGGATGTACAGGCTGATCGTGGGGGGTGATGTACAGGCTGATCGTGAGGGGCGGGGTGTGTAGGCTGATTGTGGCAGGGGGGCGGTGTACAGGCTGATCGTGGGTGGGGGCGGAGTACAGGCTGATCGTGTGGAGCGGGATGTACAGGCTGATTATGCGGGCGGATTACAGGCTGATCGTGGGGGGTTATAGAGCTGATCATCAGGAGGGGGGATGTACAGGCTGATCATGGGGGTGGGATGTACAGTCTGATCGTGGGGGGGTATAGGGGCTGATTGTGGGGGGATGTGCAGGCTGATCGTGGGGTGGGTGTACAGGCTGATCTTGGGGGGGGGGGTGGGATTTACACACTGATTGTGTGTACAGGCTGATCGTGCAGGGGGAAATGTACAGGCTAATCTTGGTGTTGGATGTACAGGCTGATCATGGTGGGGTGAAAGTACAGACTGATCGTAGGGGGGATGTACAGACTGATCGCAGGGTCTTATACAGGCTGATCATTGGGAGGGGAATTTACAGGCTGATCATGGGGGGCGCATATACAGGCTGATTGTGGTGGGGGGGTGCCGGCAGGGATGTACAGACAGATCGTGGTAGGTGGAATGTACTGACAAATCATGGGGGTTGAGGGGGGATGTACAGGCTGATCGTGGGGGCGGGGAATGTACAGGCTGATCGTGGGGGGGACACTTACAGACTGATTGTGGGGGCGGGGGGATGTACAGGCTGATCGTAGGAGGGTGTGTACAGGCTGATTGTGGGGGGGGGTGATGTACAGGCTGATCGTGGGGCGGGATGATGCACAGGCTGATCATGGGGGGGTTGTGCAGGCCGTTCGTGGGGGAGATGTACAGGCTGATTGCGGGTGGGTGGGATTTACAGGCTGATCGTGGGGGGGGATATACAGGCTGATCATGGGGACGGGAGGTATAGGCTGAACGCGGGGGGTGGGATTTACAGATTTACAGGCTGATCGTGGAGGGGCGATGTACAGGTTGATTGTGGTGGGGGATGTACAGACTGATCGTGGGGGCTGGGAGCATGTATAGGCTGATTGTGGGGGGGGGATGTACAGACTGATCGTGGGGTGGGGAGTTTACAGACTGATCGTGGGGTTGATGTACAGACTGATCGTGGGGGGGTGTACAGACTGATCGTGGGGGGGTGGTGTACAGACTGATCGTGGGGTTGATGTACAGACTGATCGTGGGGTTGCTGTACAGACTGATCGTGGGGGGGTGTACAGACTGATCGTGGGGGGGGGGGTGTACAGACTTATCGTGAGGGGTGGGGTGTACAGACAGACCGTGGGGGTGATGTACAGACTGATCGTGGGGGGGAGTGTACTGACTGATCGTGGGGGGGGGGTGCACAGGCTGATTGTGGGGGGTGATGTACAGGCTGATCATGGGGGGCGGGGTGTGTAGGCTGATCGTGTGGAGCGGGATGTACAGGCTGATTATGCGGGCGGATTACAGGCTGATTGTGGGGGGTTATACAGCTGAGCGTCAGGAGGGGGGAAGTACAGCCTGATCGTGGGGTGGGTGTACAGGCTGATCGCAGGTGGGTGGGATTTACAGGCTGATTGTGGGGGCGGGATATATAGGCTGAACGTGGGGGCTGGGATTTACAAATTTGCAGGCTGATCGTGGAGGTTGGGGGGATGTATAGGCTGATTGTGGGCGGGTGGGGTGTGTACAGGTTGATCGTGGGGGGGGGATGTACAGGCTGATCGTGGGGGGGATGTAGAGGCTGATCATGGTGGGGGGGGTGTACAGACTGAACGTGGGGGGGGGCGGGGATGTACAGGCTGATCGTGGGGGGCGCATGTACAGGCTGATCGTGGCGGCAGGGATGTACAGACTGGTGGGGGATGGCATGATGTACAGGTTGATCATTGGGGGTGATGTACAGACTGATCGTGGGGGGCGGTGTGCAGACTGATCGTGGGGGTGATGTACAGACTGATCGTGGGGTGGGGGGGGCGGGGGGGGGGTGTACAGACTGATCGTGGGGGTGATGTACAGACTGATCGTGGGGGTGATGTACAGACTGATCGTGGTGGGGGATGTACAGGCTGATCATGGGGGGGATGTGCAGGCTGATCGTAGGGGAGATGTACAGGCTGATTGCGGGTGGGTGGGATTTACAGGCTGATTGTGCTGGGAGGGGGGTGTACAGTCTGATTGTGCGGGAGGGATGTACAGGCTAATCTTGGGGTTGGATGTACAGGCTGATAGTGGTGGGGGGGAAAGTACAGACTGATCGTAGGGGGGATGTACAGACTGATCGCAGGGTCTTATACAGGCTGATCGTTGGGAGGGGAATTTACAGGCTGATCGCGTGGGGCGGCTGTACAGACTGATCATTGGGGGGGGGATGAACAGACTGATCGTAGGGGGATGTGCAGACTGATTGTGGGGGGGAGGGATGTACAGACTGATTATGGGGCGGGAGGATGCACGGGCTTATCATGGGGGGTAGGATTTACAGGCTGATCATGGGGGGGATGTGCAGGCTGATCGTGGGGGGTGAGGGGGGATGTACAGACTGATCGTGGGGTGGGGATGTAAAGGCTGATCGTGGCAGGGGATGTACAGGCTGACTGTGGGGTTGGGCGGTGGGGGGGGGGGGGGGGGGGGGGGGGGCGGCGGGGATGTACAGACAGATCGTGGTGGGTGGAATGTACAGACAAATCATGGGGGTTGAGGGGGGATGTACAGGCTGATCGTGGGGGCGGGGAATGTACAGTCTGATCGTGGGGGGGATATTCAGGCTGATCATGGTGGGGGGTGGCACTATGTACAGGTTGATCATTGGGGGTGGTGTACAGACTGTTCATGGGGGAGGGGGTGGTCAATGTACAGACTGATCGTGGTGGGGGGGATGTACAGACTGATCATGAGGGGGACACTTACAGACTGATCGTGGGGGTGTGTGTACAGGCTGATTGTGGGGGGGCGTGATGTACAGGCTGATCGGAGGGGGGGTGTACAGACTAATCGTGGGGGTGATGTACAGACTGATCGTGAGGGGGACACTTACAGACTGATTGTGGGGGCGGAGGGATGTACTGGCTGATCGTGGGGGGGTGTGTACAGACTGATCGTGAGGAGGGGATGTACAAGCTGATCGTGGGGAGGGATGTACACGCTGATCGTCGGAAAGGTGCATGTACAGGCTGATTGTGCGCTGCGCATGTACAGGCTGATCGTGGTTGGGGGGCGAAATGTACAGGTTGATCGTGGTGGAGGAGATGTACAGACAGGTCATGATGGGGGGATGTACAGGCTGATTGTGGGTGGGTGGGATTTACAGGCTGATTGTGCGGGGGAGATGTACAGACTGATCGTGGGGGAGGATATACAGACTGATCGTGGCAGGGGGGATGTACAGACTGATCATGGAGGGGAGGGAATGTACAGGTTGATCGTGGGGTGGGGATGTTCAGGCTAATCTTGGGGTTAGATGTACAGGCTGATCGTGGTGGGAGGAAAGTACACACTGATCGTAGGGGGGATGTACAGACTGATCGCAGGGTCTTATACAGGCTGATCGTCGGGAGGGGAATTTACAGGCTGATCGTGTGGAGCGGATGTACAAACTGATCATTGTGGGGTGATGTACAGACTGATCGTGTGGGGCGGATGTACAGACGGATCGTGGGGGCGGATGTACAGACTGATCGTGGGGGCGGATGTACAGACTGATCGTGGGGGGGGATGAACGGACTGATCATGGGGGGGGATGTACAGACTGATCGTGGGGGGGGATGTACAAGCTGATCGCGGGTGGGTGGGATTTACAGGCCGATCATGGGGGATATGTCCAGACCGATCGTGGGGGGCGGCGCGGAATGTACACTCTGATCACCGGTGTGTGGGATTTACACGCTGATTGTGGGGTGGAGGGGGGTTGTACAGGCCGACCATGCCGGGGGGGAATGTATGGACTAATCTTGGGGTTGGATGTACAGGCTGATCGTGGTGGGGTGGCAAGTACAGACTGATAGTAGGGGAGATGTACAGACGGATTGCCGGGTCTTATACCGGCTGATCACCGGGAGGGGAATTTACAGGCTGATCGTGTGGGGCGGGAGGATGCACAGTCTGATCGTGGGGGGTAGGATGTACAGGCTGATCATGGGGGGGATGTGCAGGCTGATCGTGGGGGGGGGGGTAGGAATTTACAGGCTGATCCTGGGGTGGGTGCACAGGCTGTTTGTGGGTGGGGGATGTACAGGCTGATCGTGCCGGGGGGCGGGGGGGGGGTGTACAGTTGGATCTTGGGGGTGGGATCTATAGGCTGATCGTGGGGCGGTGATGTACAGGCTGAACATGGGAGGGGTGTGGAGAGTTGCTGGAGTCAGGGGGCAGAGAGGCCGGCGTCAGGGGGCAGACTGGGGACAGGCGCCACTTTACCGTCGCCCTCATCGTCCATGGCGAAATCCTCGCCTCCCGCCTCATGAAGATCCAAAACGTCTGCCATCTTGCTGCCGCGAAGAACTCTGGGAAGGGCCGGAAGTGACGACACAGCTGATTACGTCACCGCCCCCCCCCCCCACACCCCAATTTGACGCAGGCGTAGCGGCGACGGTCGGCGGCCGGCACAGAGAGTCTGCGCAGTGGAAACATCATCAACAACTCAAACTGTCAGAGAATAAAACTCAAACTGACAGAGAATAAAACTCAAACTGACAGAGAATAAAACTCAAACTGACAGAGAATAAAACTCAAACTGACAGAATAAAACTCAAACTGTCAGAGAATAAAACTCAAACTGACAGAATAAAACTCAAACTGACAGAGAATAAAACTCAAACTGACAGAATAAAACTCAAACTGACAAAGAATAAAACTCAGACTGACAGAATAAAACTCAAACTGACAAAGAATAAAACTCAAACTGACAGAGAATAAAACTCAAACTGACAGAATAAAACTCAAACTGACAAAGAATAAAACTCAGACTGACAGAATAAAACTCAAACTGACAGAGAATAAAACTCAAACTGACAGAATAAAATACAAACGGACAGAGAATAAAACTCAGACTGACAGAATAAAACTCAAACTGACAGAATAAAACTCAAACTGACAAAGAATAAAACTCAAACTGACAAAGAATAAAACTCAAACTGACAAAGAATAAAACTCAAACTGACAGAATAAAACTCAAACTGACAAAGAATAAAACTCAAACTGACAAAGAATAAAACTCAAACTGACAGAGAATAAAACTCAAACTGACAGAGAATAAAACTCAAACTGACAGAATAAAACTCAAACTGACAGAATAAAACTCAAACTGTCAGAGAATAAAACTCAAACTGACAGAGAATAAAACTCAAACTGACAGAATAAAACTCAAACTGACAAAGAATAAAACTCAGACTGACAGAATAAAACTCAAACTGACAGAGAATAAAACTCAAACTGACAGAATAAAATACAAACTGACAGAGAATAAAACTCAGACTGACAGAATAAAACTCAAACTGACAGAATAAAACTCAAACTGACAAAGAATAAAACTCAAACTGACAGAATAAAACTCAAACTGACAGAGAATAAAACTCAAACAGACAGAATAAAACTCAGACTGACAGAGAATAAAACTCAAACTGACAGAATAAAACTCAAACTGACAGAATAAAACTCAAACTGACAGAGAATAAAACTCAAACTGACAAAGAATAAAACTCAAACTGACAGAGAATAAAACTCAAACTGACAGAGAATAAAACTCAAACTGACAAAGAATAAAACTCAAACTGACAGAGAATAAAACTCAAACTGACAGAGAATAAAACTCAAACTGACAGAATAAAACTCAAACTGACAAAGAATAAAACTCAAACTGACAGAGAATAAAACTCAAACTGACCGAGAATAAAACTCAAACTGACAGAGAATAAAACTCAAACTGACAGAGAATAAAACTCAAACTGACAGAGAATAAAACTCAAACTGACAGAGAATAAAACTCAAACTGTCAGAGAATAAAACTCAAACTGACAGAATAAAACTCAAACTGACAAAGAATAAAACTCAAACTGTCAGAGAATAAAACTCAAACTGACAGAGAATAAAACTCAAACTGACAGAATAAAACTCAAACTGACAGAGAATAAAACTCAAACTGACAAAGAATAAAACTCAAACTGACAGAGAATAAAACTCAAACTGACAGAGAATAAAACTCAAACTGACAGAATAAAACTCAAACTGACAGAGAATAAAACTCAAACTGACAAAGAATAAAACTCAAACTGTCAGAGAATAAAACTCAAACTGACAAAGAATAAAACTCAAACTGACAGAATAAAACTCAAACTGACAGAGAATAAAACTCAAACTGACAGAGAATAAAACTCAAACTGACAGAATAAAATACAAACTGACAGAGAATAAAACTCAAACTGACAGAATAAAATACAAACTGACAAAGAATAAAACTCAAACTGACAAAGAATAAAACTCAAACTGTCAGAGAATAAAACTCAAACTGACAGAGAATAAAACTCAAACTGACAGAATAAAACTCAAACTGACAGAGAATAAAACTCAAACTGACAGGGAATAAAACGCAAACTGACAGAATAAAACTCAAACTGACAGAATAAAACTCAAACTGACAGAATAAAACTCAAACAGACAAAGAATAAAACTCAAACTGTCAGAGAATAAAACTCAAACTGACAGAGAATAAAACTCAAACTGACAGAGAATAAAACTCAAACTGACAGAGAATAAAACTCAAACTGACAGAATAAAACTCAAACTGACAGAGAATAAAACTCAAACTGACAGGGAATAAAACGCAAACTGACAGAATAAAACTCAAACTGACAGAATAAAACTCAAACTGACAGAATAAAACTCAAACTGACAAAGAATAAAACTCAAACTGTCAGAGAATAAAACTCAAACTGACAGAGAATAAAACTCAAACTGACAGAATAAAACTCAAACTGACAAAGAATAAAACTCAAACTGACAAAGAATAAAACTCAAACTGACAGAATAAAACTCAAACTGACAGAGAATAAAACTCAAACTGACAGAATAAAATACAAACTGACAGAGAATAAAACTCAGACTGACAGAATAAAACTCAAACTGACAGAATAAAACTCAAACTGACAGAGAATAAAACTCAAACTGACAAAGAATAAAACTCAAACTGACAGAGAATAAAACTCAAACTGACAGAGAATAAAACTCAAACTGACAAAGAATAAAACTCAAACTGACAGAGAATAAAACTCAAACTGACAGAGAATAAAACTCAAACTGACAGAATAAAACGCAAACTGACAGAGAATAAAATTCAAACTGACAAAGAATAAAACTCAAACTGTCAGAGAATAAAACTCAAACTGACAAAGAATAAAACTCAAACTGACAGAATAAAACTCAAACTGACAGAGAATAAAACTCAAACTGACAGAGAATAAAACTCAAACTGACAGAGAATAAAACTCAAACTGACAGAGAATAAAACTCAAACTGACAGAATAAAACTCAAACTGACAGAGAATAAAACTCAAACTGACAAAGAATAAAACTCAAACTGTCAGAGAATAAAACTCAAACTGACAAAGAATAAAACTCAAACTGACAGAATAAAACTCAAACTGACAGACAATAAAACTCAAACTGACAGAGAATAAAACTCAAACTGACAGAATAAAATACAAACTGACAGAGAATAAAACTCAAAACTGACAGAATAAAATACAAACTGACAAAGAATAAAACTCAAACTGACAAAGAATAAAACTCAAACTGTCAGAGCATAAAACTCAAACTGACAGAGAATAAAACTCAAACTGACAGAATAAAACTCAAACTGACAGAATAAAACTCAAACTGACAAAGAATAAAACTCAAACTGACAAAGAATAAAACTCAAACTGACAGAGAATAAAACTCAAACTGACAGAATAAAACTCAAACTGACAGAGAATAAAACTCAAACTGACAGAGAATAAAACGCAAACTGACAGAATAAAACTCAAACTGACAGAATAAAACTCAAACTGACAAAGAATAAAACTCAAACTGTCAGAGAATAAAACTCAAACTGACAGAGAATAAAACTCAAACTGACAGAATAAAACTCAAACTGACAAAGAATAAAACTCAAACTGACAGAATAAAACTCAAACTGACAGAGAATAAAACTCAAACTGACAGAATAAAATACAAACTGACAGAGAATAAAACTCAGACTGACAGAATAAAACTCAAACTGACAGAATAAAACTCAAACTGACAAAGAATAAAACTCAAACTGTCAGAGAATAAAACTCAATCTGACAGAGAATAAAACTCAAACTGACAGAATAAAACTCAAACTGACAAAGAATAAAACTCAAACTGACAGAATAAAACTCAAACTGACAGAGAATAAAACTCAAACTGACAGAATAAAATACAAACTGACAGAGAATAAAACTCAGACTGACAGAATAAAACTCAAACTGACAGAATAAAACTCAAAGTGACAGAGAATAAAACTCAAACTGACAAAGAATAAAACTCAAACTGACAGAGAATAAAACTCAAACTGACAGAGAATAAAACTCAAACTGACAAAGAATAAAACTCAAACTGACAGAGAATAAAACTCAAACTGACAGAGAATAAAACTCAAACTGACAGAATAAAACTCAAACTGACAGAGAATAAAACTCAAACTGACAAAGAATAAAACTCAAACTGTCAGAGAATAAAACTCAAACTGACAAAGAATAAAACTCAAACTGACAGAATAAAACTCAAACTGACAGAGAATAAAACGCAAACTGACAGAATAAAACTCAAACTGACAGAATAAAACTCAAACTGACAAAGAATAAAACTCAAACTGTCAGAGAATAAAACTCAAACTGACAGAGAATAAAACTCAAACTGACAGAATAAAACTCAAACTGACAAAGAATAAAACTCAAACTGACAGAGTACAAAACTCAAACTGACAGAATAAAATACAAACTGACAGAGAATAAAACTCAGACTGACAGAATAAAACTCAAACTGACAGAATAAAACTCAAACTTACAAAGAATAAAACTCAAACTGTCAGAGAATAAAACTCAAACTGACAGAGAATAAAACTCAAACTGACAGAATAAAACTCAAACTGACAAAGAATAAAACTCAAACTGACAGAATAAAACTCAAACTGACAGAGAATAAAACTCAAACTGACAGAATAAAATACAAACTGACAGAGAATAAAACTCAGACTGACAGAATAAAACTCAAACTGACAGAATAAAACTCAAACTGACAGAGAATAAAACTCAAACTGACAAAGAATAAAACTCAAACTGACAGAGAATAAAACTCAAACTGACAGAGAATAAAACTCAAACTGACAAAGAATAAAACTCAAACTGACAGAGAATAAAACTCAAACTGACAGAGAATAAAACTCAAACTGACAGAGAATAAAACTCAAACTGACAGAGAATAAAACTCAAACTGACAAAGAATAAAACTCAAACTGTCAGAGAATAAAACTCAAACTGACAAAGAATAAAACTCAAACTGACAGAATAAAACTCAAACTGACAGAGAATAAAACTCAAACTGACAGAGAATAAAACTCAAACTGACAGAGAATAAAACTCAGACTGACAGAATAAAACTCAAACTGACAGAGAATAAAACTCAAACTGACAGAATAAAACTCAAACTGACAGAGAATAAAACTCAAACTGACAGAGAATAAAACGCAAACTGACAGAATAAAACTCAAACTGACAAAGAATAAAACTCAAACTGACAGAATAAAACTCAAACTGACAGAGAATAAAACTCAAACTGACAGAATAAAATACAAACTGACAGAGAATAAAACTCAGACTGACAGAATAAAACTCAAACTGACAGAATAAAACTCAAACTGACAGAGAATAAAACTCAAACTGACAAAGAATAAAACTCAAACTGACAGAGAATAAAACTCAAACTGTCAGAGAATAAAACTCAAACTGACAGACAATAAAACTCAAACTGACAGAGAATAAAACTCAAACTGACAGAATAAAACTCAAACTGACAAAGAATAAAACTCAAACTGACAGAATAAAACTCAAACTGACAGAGAATAAAACTCAAACTGACAGAATAAAATACAAACTGACAGAGAATAAAACTCAGACTGACAGAATAAACTCAAACTGACAGAATAAAACTCAAACTGACAGAGAATAAAACTCAAACTGACAAAGAATAAAACTCAAACTGACAGAGAATAAAACTCAAACTGACAGAGAATAAAACTCAAACTGACAAAGAATAAAACTCAAACTGACAGAGAATAAAACTCAAACTGACAGAGAATAAAACTCAAACTGACAGAATAAAACTCAAACTGACAGAGAATAAAACTCAAACTGACAAAGAATAAAACTCAAACTGACAGAATAAAACTCAAACTGACAGAGAATAAAACGCAAACTGACAGAATAAAACTCAAACTGACAGAATAAAACTCAAACTGACAAAGAATAAAACTCAAACTGTCAGAGAATAAAACTCAAACTGACAGAGAATAAAACTCAAACTGACAGAATAAAACTCAAACTGACAAAGAATAAAACTCAAACTGACAGAATAAAACTCAAACTGACAGAGAATAAAACTCAAACTGACAGAATAAAATACAAACTGACAGAGAATAAAACTCAGACTGACAGAATAAAACTCAAACTGACAGAATAAAACTCAAACTGACAAAGAATAAAACTCAAACTGTCAGAGAATAAAACTCAAACTGACAGAGAATAATACTCAAACTGACAGAATAAAACTCAAACTGACAAAGAATAAAACTCAAACTGACAGAATAAAACTCAAACTGACAGAGAATAAAACTCAAACTGACAGAATAAAATACAAACTGACAGAGAATAAAACTCAGACTGACAGAATAAAACTCAAACTGACAGAATAAAACTCAAACTGACAGAGAATAAAACTCAAACTGACAAAGAATAAAACTCAAACTGACAGAGAATAAAACTCAAACTGACAGAGAATAAAACTCAAACTGACAAAGAATAAAACTCAAACTGACAGAGAATAAAACTCAAACTGACAGAGAATAAAACTCAACTGACAGAATAAAACTCAAACTGACAGAGAATAAAACTCAAACTGACAGAGAATAAACTCAAACTGACAGAATAAAACTCAAACTGACAAAGAATAAAACTCAAACTGACAGAATAAAACTCAAACTGACAGAGAATAAAACTCAAACTGACAGAATAAAATACAAACTGACAGAGAATAAAACTCAGACTGACAGAATAAAACTCAAACTGACAGAATAAAACTCAAACTGACAGAATAAAACTCAAACTGACAGAGAATAAAACTCAAACTGACAAAGAATAAAACTCAAACTGACAGAGAATAAAACTCAAACTGACAGAGAATAAAACTCAAACTGACAGAGAATAAAACTCAAACTGACAGAGAATAAAACTCAAACTGACAGAGAATAAAACTCAAACTGACAAAGAATAAAACTCAAACTGACAGAGAATAAAACTCAAACTGACAGAGAATAAAACTCAAACTGACAAAGAATAAAACTCAAACTGTCAGAGAATAAAACTCAAGCTGACAAAGAATAAAACTCAACTGACAGAATAAAACTCAAACTGACAGAGAATAAAACTCAAACTGACAAAGAATAAAACTCAAACTGTCAGAGAATAAAACTCAAACTGACAAAGAATAAAACTCAAACTGACAGAATAAAACTCAAACTGACAGAGAATAAAACTCAAACTGACAGAGAATAAAACTCAAACTGACAGAATAAAATACAAACTGACAGAGAATAAAACTCAAAACTGACAGAATAAATACAAACTGACAAAGAATAAAACTCAAACTGACAAAGAATAAAACTCAAACTGTCAGAGCATAAACTCAAACTGACAGAGAATAAAACTCAAACTGACAGAATAAAACTCAAACTGACAAAGAATAAAACTCAAACTGACAAAGAATAAAACTCAAACTGTCAGAGAATAAAACTCAAACTGACAGAGAATAAAACTCAAACTGACAGAATAAAACTCAAACTGACAGAGAATAAAACTCAAACTGACAGAGAATAAAACGCAAACTGACAGAATAAAACTCAAACTGACAGAATAAAACTCAAACTGACAAAGAATAAAACTCAAACTGTCAGAGAATAAAACTCAAACTGACAGAGAACAAAACTCAAACTGACAGAATAAAACTCAAACTGACAAAGAATAAAACTCAAACTGACAAAGAATAAAACTCAAACTGACAGAATAAAACTCAAACTGACAGAGAATAAAACTCAAACTGACAGAATAAAACTCAAACTGACAGAATAAAACTCAAACTGTCAGAGAATAAAACTCAAACTGACAGAGAATTAAACTCAAACTGACAGAATAAAACTCAAACTGACAAAGAATAAAACTCAGACTGACAGAATAAAACTCAAACTGACAGAGAATAAAACTCAAACTGACAGAATAAAATACAAACTGACAGAGAATAAAACTCAGACTGACAGAATAAAACTCAAACTGACAGAATAAAACTCAAACTGACAAAGAATAAAACTCAAACTGACAGAATAAAACTCAAACTGACAGAATAAAACTCAAACTGACAGAGAATAAAACTCAAACAGACAGAATAAAACTCAGACTGACAGAGAATAAAACTCAAACTGACAGAATAAAACTCAAACTGACAGAATAAAACTCAAACTGACAGAGAATAAAACTCAAACTGACAAAGAATAAAACTCAAACTGACAGAGAATAAAACTCAAACTGACAGAGAATAAAACTCAAACTGACAGAGAATAAAACTCAAACTGACAGAGAATAAAACTCAAACTGACAGAATAAAACTCAAACTGACAAAGAATAAAACTCAAACTGACAGAGAATAAAACTCAAACTGACAGAGAATAAAACTCAAACTGACAGAATAAAACTCAAACTGACAGAGAATAAAACTCAAACTGACAGAGAATAAAACTCAAACTGACAGAGAATAAAACTCAAACTGACAGAGAATAAAACTCAAACTGTCAGAGAATAAAACTCAAACTGACAGAATAAAACTCAAACTGACAAAGAATAAAACTCAAACTGTCAGAGAATAAAACTCAAACTGACAGAGAATAAAACTCAAACTGACAGAATAAAACTCAAACTGACAGAGAATAAAACTCAAACTGACAAAGAATAAAACTCAAACTGACAGAGAATAAAACTCAAACTGACAGAGAATAAAACTCAAACTGACAGAATAAAACTCAAACTGACAGAGAATAAAACTCAAACTGACAAAGAATAAAACTCAAACTGTCAGAGAATAAAACTCAAACTGACAAAGAATAAAACTCAAACTGACAGAATAAAACTCAAACTGACAGAGAATAAAACTCAAACTGACAGAGAATAAAACTCAAACTGACAGAATAAAATACAAACTGACAGAGAATAAAACTCAAAACTGACAGAATAAAATACAACTGACAAAGAATAAAACTCAAACTGACAAAGAATAAAACTCAAACTGTCAGAGAATAAAACTCAAACTGACAGAGAATAAAACTCAAACTGACAGAATAAAACTCAAACTGACAGAGAATAAAACTCAAACTGACAGGGAATAAAACGCAAACTGACAGAATAAAACTCAAACTGACAGAATAAAACTCAAACTGACAGAGAATAAAACTCAAACTGACAAAGAATAAAACTCAAACTGTCAGAGAATAAAACTCAAACTGACAGAGAATAAAACTCAAACTGACAGAATAAAACTCAACTGACAAAGAATAAAACTCAAACTGACAGAATAAAAACTCAAACTGACAGAGAAAAAAACTCAAACTGACAGAATAAAATACAAACTGACAGAGAATAAAACTCAGACTGACAGAATAAAACTCAAACTGACAGAATAAAACTCAAACTGACAGAGAATAAAACTCAAACTGACAAAGAATAAAACTCAAACTGACAGAGAATAAAACTAAAACTGACAGAGAATAAAACTCAAACTGACAAAGAATAAAACTCAAACTGACAGAGAATAAAACTCAAACTGACAGAGAATAAAACTCAAACTGACAGAATAAAACGCAAACTGACAGAGAATAAAATTCAAACTGACAAGAATAAAACTCAAACTGTCAGAGAATAAAACTCAAACTGACAAAGAATAAAACTCAAACTGACAGAATAAAACTCAAACTGACAGAGAATAAAACTCAAACTGACAGAGAATAAACTCAAACTGACAGAGAATAAACTCAAACTGACAGAGAATAAAACTCAAACTGACAGAATAAAACTCAAACTGACAGAGAATAAAACTCAAACTGACAAAGAATAAAACTCAAACTGTCAGAGAATAAAACTCAAACTGACAAAGAATAAAACTCAAACTGACAGAATAAAACTCAAACTGACAGACAATAAAACTCAAACTGACAGAGAATAAAACTCAAACTGACAGAATAAAATACAAACTGACAGAGAATAAAACTCAAACTGACAGAGAATAAAACTCAAACTGACAGAATAAAATACAAACTGACAGAGAATAAAACTCAGACTGACAGAGAATAAAACTCAAACTGACAGAATAAAACTCAAACTGACAGAGAATAAAACTCAAACTGACAGAGAATAAAACTCAGACTGACAGAATAAAACTCAAACTGACAGAATAAAACTCAAACTGACAGAGAATAAAACTCAAACTGACAAAGAATAAAACTCAAACTGACAGAGAATAAAACTCAAACTGTCAGAGAATAAAACTCAAACTGACAGAGAATAAAACTCAAACTGACAGAGAATAAAACTCAAACTGACAGAATAAAACTCAAACTGACAAAGAATAAAACTCAAACTGACAGAATAAAACTCAAACTGACAGAGAATAAAACTCAAACTGACAGAATAAAATACAAACTGACAGAGAATAAAACTCAGACTGACAGAATAAAACTCAAACTGACAGAATAAAACTCAAACTGACAGAGAATAAAACTCAAACTGACAAAGAATAAAACTCAAACTGACAGAGAATAAAATTCAAACTGACAGAGAATAAAACTCAAACTGACAAAGAATAAAACTCAAACTGACAGAGAATAAAACTCAAACTGACAGAGAATAAAACTCAAACTGACAGAATAAAACTCAAACTGACAGAGAATAAAACTCAAACTGACAAAGAATAAAACTCAAACTGACAGAATAAAACTCAAACTGACAGAGAATAAAACGCAAACTGACAGAATAAAACTCAAACTGACAGAATAAAACTCAAACTGACAAAGAATAAAACTCAAACTGTCAGAGAATAAAACTCAAACTGACAGAGAATAAAACTCAAACTGACAGAATAAAACTCAAACTGACAAAGAATAAAACTCAAACTGACAGAATAAAACTCAAACTGACAGAGAATAAAACTCAAACTGACAGAATAAAATACAAACTGACAGAGAATAAAACTCAGACTGACAGAATAAAACTCAAACTGACAGAATAAAACTCAAACTGACAAAGAATAAAACTCAAACTGTCAGAGAATAAAACTCAAACTGACAGAGAATAATACTCAAACTGACAGAATAAAACTCAAACTGACAAAGAATAAAACTCAAACTGACAGAATAAAACTCAAACTGACAGAGAATAAAACTCAAACTGACAGAATAAAATACAAACTGACAGAGAATAAAACTCAGACTGACAGAATAAAACTCAAACTGACAGAATAAAACTCAAACTGACAGAGAATAAAACTCAAACTGACAAAGAATAAAACTCAAACTGACAGAGAATAAAACTCAAACTGACAGAGAATAAAACTCAAACTGACAAAGAATAAAACTCAAACTGACAGAGAATAAAACTCAAACTGACAGAGAATAAAACTCAAACTGACAGAATAAAACTCAAACTGACAGAGAATAAAACTCAAACTGACAGAGAATAAAACTCAAACTGACAGAATAAAACTCAAACTGACAAAGAATAAAACTCAAACTGACAGAATAAAACTCAAACTGACAGAGAATAAAACTCAAACTGACAGAATAAAATACAAACTGACAGAGAATAAAACTCAGACTGACAGAATAAAGCTCAAACTGACAGAATAAAACTCAAACTGACAGAATAAAACTCAAACTGACAGAGAATAAAACTCAAACTGACAAAGAATAAAACTCAAACTGACAGAGAATAAAACTCAAACTGACAGAGAATAAAACTCAAACTGACAGAGAATAAAACTCAAACTGACAGAGAATAAAACTCAAACTGACAGAGAATAAAACTCAAACTGACAAAGAATAAAACTCAAACTGACAGAGAATAAAACTCAAACTGACAGAGAATAAAACTCAAACTGACAAAGAATAAAACTCAAACTGTCAGAGAATAAAACTCAAGCTGACAAAGAATAAAACTCAAACTGACAGAATAAAACTCAAACTGACAGAGAATAAAACTCAAACTGACAAAGAATAAAACTCAAACTGTCAGAGAATAAAACTCAAACTGACAAAGAATAAAACTCAAACTGACAGAATAAAACTCAAACTGACAGAGAATAAAACTCAAACTGACAGAGAATAAAACTCAAACTGACAGAATAAAATACAAACTGACAGAGAATAAAACTCAAAACTGACAGAATAAAATACAAACTGACAAAGAATAAAACTCAAACTGACAAAGAATAAAACTCAAACTGTCAGAGCATAAAACTCAAACTGACAGAGAATAAAACTCAAACTGACAGAATAAAACTCAAACTGACAAAGAATAAAACTCAAACTGACAAAGAATAAAACTCAAACTGTCAGAGAATAAAACTCAAACTGACAGAGAATAAAACTCAAACTGACAGAATAAAACTCAAACTGACAGAGAATAAAACTCAAACTGACAGAGAATAAAACGCAAACTGACAGAATAAAACTCAAACTGACAGAATAAAACTCAAACTGACAAAGAATAAAACTCAAACTGTCAGAGAATAAAACTCAAACTGACAGAGAACAAAACTCAAACTGACAGAATAAAACTCAAACTGACAAATAATAAAACTCAAACTGACAAAGAATAAAACTCAAACTGACAGAATAAAACTCAAACTGACAGAGAATAAAACTCAAACTGACAGAATAAAACTCAAACTGACAGAATAAAACTCAAACTGTCAGAGAATAAAACTCAAACTGACAGAGAATAAAACTCAAACTGACAGAATAAAACTCAAACTGACAAAGAATAAAACTCAGACTGACAGAATAAAACTCAAACTGACAGAGAATAAAACTCAAACTGACAGAATAAAATACAAACTGACAGAGAATAAAACTCAGACTGACAGAATAAAACTCAAACTGACAGAATAAAACTCAAACTGACAAAGAATAAAACTCAAACTGACAGAATAAAACTCAAACTGACAGAATAAAACTCAAACTGACAGAGAATAAAACTCAAACAGACAGAATAAAACTCAGACTGACAGAGAATAAAACTCAAACTGACAGAATAAAACTCAAACTGACAGAATAAAACTCAAACTGACAGAGAATAAAACTCAAACTGACAAAGAATAAAACTCAAACTGACAGAGAATAAAACTCAAACTGACAGAGAATAAAACTCAAACTGACAGAGAATAAAACTCAAACTGACAGAGAATAAAACTCAAACTGACAGAATAAAACTCAAACTGACAAAGAATAAAACTCAAACTGACAGAGAATAAAACTCAAACTGACAGAGAATAAAACTCAAACTGACCGAGAATAAAACTCAAACTGACAGAGAATAAAACTCAAACTGACAGAGAATAAAACTCAAACTGACAGAGAATAAAACTCAAACTGACAGAGAATAAAACTCAAACTGTCAGAGAATAAAACTCAAACTGACAGAATAAAACTCAAACTGACAAAGAATAAAACTCAAACTGTCAGAGAATAAAACTCAAACTGACAGAGAATAAAACTCAAACTGACAGAATAAAACTCAAACTGACAGAGAATAAAACTCAAACTGACAAAGAATAAAACTCAAACTGACAGAGAATAAAACTCAAACTGACAGAGAATAAAACTCAAACTGACAGAATAAAACTCAAACTGACAGAGAATAAAACTCAAACTGACAAAGAATAAAACTCAAACTGTCAGAGAATAAAACTCAAACTGACAAAGAATAAAACTCAAACTGACAGAATAAAACTCAAACTGACAGAGAATAAAACTCAAACTGACAGAGAATAAAACTCAAACTGACAGAATAAAATACAAACTGACAGAGAATAAAACTCAAAACTGACAGAATAAAATACAAACTGACAAAGAATAAAACTCAAACTGACAAAGAATAAAACTCAAACTGTCAGAGAATAAAACTCAAACTGACAGAGAATAAAACTCAAACTGACAGAATAAAACTCAAACTGACAGAGAATAAAACTCAAACTGACAGGGAATAAAACGCAAACTGACAGAATAAAACTCAAACTGACAGAATAAAACTCAAACTGACAGAGAATAAAACTCAAACTGACAAAGAATAAAACTCAAACTGTCAGAGAATAAAACTCAAACTGACAGAGAATAAAACTCAAACTGACAGAATAAAACTCAAACTGACAAAGAATAAAACTCAAACTGACAGAATAAAACTCAAACTGACAGAGAAAAAAACTCAAACTGACAGAATAAAATACAAACTGACAGAGAATAAAACTCAGACTGACAGAATAAAACTCAAACTGACAGAATAAAACTCAAACTGACAGAGAATAAAACTCAAACTGACAAAGAATAAAACTCAAACTGACAGAGAATAAAACTCAAACTGACAGAGAATAAAACTCAAACTGACAAAGAATAAAACTCAAACTGACAGAGAATAAAACTCAAACTGACAGAGAATAAAACTCAAACTGACAGAATAAAACGCAAACTGACAGAGAATAAAATTCAAACTGACAAAGAATAAAACTCAAACTGTCAGAGAATAAAACTCAAACTGACAAAGAATAAAACTCAAACTGACAGAATAAAACTCAAACTGACAGAGAATAAAACTCAAACTGACAGAGAATAAAACTCAAACTGACAGAGAATAAAACTCAAACTGACAGAGAATAAAACTCAAACTGACAGAATAAAACTCAAACTGACAGAGAATAAAACTCAAACTGACAAAGAATAAAACTCAAACTGTCAGAGAATATAACTCAAACTGACAAAGAATAAAACTCAAACTGACAGAATAAAAACTCAAACTGACAGACAATAAAACTCAAACTGACAGAGATAAAACTCAAACTGACAGATAATAATACAAACTGACAGAAGAATAAAACTCAAACTGACAGGAATAAAACTCAAACTGACAGAAATAAAAATACAAACTGACAGAGATTAAAACAGACATGACAGAGAATAAAACTCAAACTGACAGAATAAAACTCAAACTGACAGAGAATAAAACTCAAACTGACAGAGAATAAAACTCAGACTGACGAGAATAAAACTCAAACTGACAGAGATAAAACTCAAACTGACAGAGAATAAAACTCAAACTGACAAGAGAATAAAACTCAAACTGACAGAGAATATAACTCAAACTGTCAGAGAATAAAACTCAAACTGACAGAGAATATAACTCAGACTGACAGAATAAAACTCAAAACTGACAGAGATAAAACTCAAACTGATCAGAAAAAAATACAACTGCAGAGGAAAAAAACTCACATGACAGAATAAAACTCAAACTGACAGAATAAAACTCAAACTGACAAAGAATAAAACTCAAACTGACAGAATAAAACTCAAACTGACAGAGAATAAAACTCAAACTGACAGAATAAAACTACAAACTGACAGAGAATAAAACTCAGACTGACAGAATAAAACTCAAACTGACAGAATAAAACTCAAACTGACAGAGATAAAACTCAAACTGACAGAGAATAAAACTCAAACTGACAGAGAATAAAACTCAAACTGACAGAAGAATAAAACTCAAACTGACAGAGAATAAAACTCAAACTGACAGAGAATAAAACTCAAACTGACAGAATAAAACTCAAACTGACAAAGAATAAAACTCAAACTGACAGAATAAAACTCAAACTGACAGAGAATAAAACTCAAACTGACAGAATAAAACTACAAACTGACAGAGAATAAAACTCAAGACTGACAGAATAAAACTCAAACTGACAGAATAAAACTCAAACTGACAGAGAATAAAACTCAAACTGACAGAGAATAAAACTCAAACTGGACAGAGAATAAAACTCAAACTGACAGAGAATAAAACTCAAACTGACAAAGAATAAAACTCAAACTGACAAGAATAAAACTCAAACTGACAGAGAATAAAACTCAAACTGACAGAAATAAAACTCAAACTGACAAAGAATAAAACTCAAACTGACAGAATAAAACTCAAACTGACAGAGAATAAAACTCAAGACTGACAAGAATAAAACTCAAACTGTCAGAGAAAAAACTCAAACTGACAAAGAGATAATACTCAAACTGACAGAATAAAACTCAAACTGACAGAGAATAAAACTCAAACTGACAAAGAATAAAACTCAAACTGTCAGATAATAAAACTCAAACTGACAGAGAATAAAACTCAAACTGACAGAATAAAACTCAAACTGACAGAGAATAAAACTCAAACTGACAGAATAAAACTCAAACTGACAGGAATAAACTCAAACTGACAGAGAATAAAACTCAAACTGACAGAGAATAAAACTCAAACTGACAGAATAAAACTCAAACTGACAGAGATAAAACTCAAACTGACAGAGAATAAAACTCAAACTGACAAAGAATAAAACTCAAACTGACAGAGATAAAACTCAAACTGACAGAGAATAAAACTCAAACTGACAGAGAATAAAACTCAAACTGACAGAGAATAAAACTCAAACTGACAGAGAATAAAACTCAAACTGACAGAATAAAACTCAAACTGACAGAGATAAAACTACAAACTGACAGAGAATAAAACTCAAACTGACAGAATAAAACTCAAACTGACAGAATAAAACTCAAACTGACAAAGAATAAAACTCAAACTGACAGAATAAAACTCAAACTGACAGAGAATAAAACTCAAACTGACAGAATAAAACTCAAACTGACAGAGAATAAAACTCAAACTGACAGAATAAAACTCAAACTGACAGAATAAAACTCAAACTGACAGAGAATAAAACTCAAACTGACAGAGAAAAAACTCAAACTGACAGAGAATAAACTCAAACTGACAGAATAAAACTCAACTGACAAAGAATAAAACTCAAACTGTCAGAGATAAAACTCAAACTGACAGAGAACAAAACTCAAACTGACAGAATAAAACTCAAACTGACAGAGAATAAAAACTCAGACTGACAGAATAAAACTCAACTGACAGAATAAAACTCAAACTGACAGAGAATAAAACTCAAACTGACAAGAATAAAACTCAAACTGACAGAGAATAAAACTCAAACTGTCAGAGAATAAAACTCAAACTGACAGAGAATAAAACTCAAACTGACAGAATAAAACTCAAACTGACAGAATAAAACTCAAACTGACAAAGAATAAAACTCAGACTGACAGAATAAAACTCAAACTGACAGAGAATAAAACTCAAACTGACAGAATAAAATACAAACTGACAGAGAATAAAACTCAGACTGACAGAATAAAACTCAAACTGACAGAATAAAACTCAAACTGACAGAGAATAAAACTCAAACTGACAAGAATAAAACTCAAACTGACAGAGAATAAAACTCAAACTGACAGAGAATAAAACTCAAACTGACAAGAATAAAACTCAAACTGACAGAGAATAAAACTCAAACTGACAGAGAATAAAACTCAAACTGACAGAATAAAACTCAAACTGACAGAGAATAAAACTCAAACTGACAAGAATAAAACTCAAACTGACAGAGAATAAAACTCAAACTGACAGAGAATAAAACTCAAACTGACAGAGAATAAAACTCAAACTGACAGAGAATAAAACTCAAACTGACAAGAATAAAACTCAAACTGACAGAGAATAAAACTCAAACTGACAGAGATAAAACTCAAACTGACAAGAATAAAACTCAAACTGACAGAGAATAAAACTCAAACTGACAGAGAATAAAACTCAAACTGACAGAATAAAACTCAAACTGACAGAGAATAAAACTCAAACTGACAGAATAAAACTCAAACTGACAGAATAAAACTCAAACTGACAGAGAATAAAACTCAAACTGACAGAGAATAAACTCAAACTGACAGAATAAAACTCAAACTGACAGAGATAAAACTCAAACTGACAGAGAATAAAACTCAACTGACAAAGAATAAAACTCAAACTGTCAGAGAATAAAACTCAAACTGACAAAGAATAAAACTCAAACTGACAGAATAAACTCAAACTGACAGAGAATAAAACTCAAACTGACAGAGATAAAACTCAAACTGACAGAATAAAATACAAACTGACAGAGAATAAAACTCAAAACTGACAGAATAAAATACAAACTGACAAAGAATAAAACTCAAACTGACAAAGAATAAAACTCAAACTGTCAGAGAATAAAACTCAAACTGACAGAGAATAAAACTCAAACTGACAGAATAAAACTCAAACTGACAGAGAATAAAACTCAAACTGACAGGAATAAAACGCAAACTGACAGAATAAAACTCAAACTGACAGAATAAAACTCAAACTGACAGAATAAAACTCAAACTGACAAAGAATAAAACTCAAACTGTCAGAGAATAAAACTCAAACTGACAGAGAATAAAACTCAAACTGACAGAATAAAACTCAAACTGACAAAGAATAAAACTCAAACTGACAGAATAAAACTCAAACTGACAGAGAATAAAACTCAAACTGACAGAATAAAATACAAACTGACAGAGAATAAAACTCAGACTGACAGAATAAAACTCAAACTGACAGAATAAAACTCAAACTGACAGAGAATAAAACTCAAACTGACAAAGAATAAAACTCAAACTGACAGAGAATAAAACTCAAACTGACAGAGAATAAAACTCAAACTGACAAAGAATAAAACTCAATCTGACAGAGAATAAAACTCAAACTGACAGAGAATAAAACTCAAACTGACAGAATAAAACTCAAACTGACAGAGAATAAAACTCAAACTGACAAAGAATAAAACTCAAACTGTCAGAGAATAAAACTCAAACTGACAAAGAATAAAACTCAAACTGACAGAATAAAACTCAAACTGACAGAGAATAAAACTCAAACTGACAGAGAATAAAACTCAAACTGACAGAATAAAACTCAAACTGACAAAGGAATAAAACTCAAGACTGTCAGAGAATAAAACCAAACTGACAGAGATAAACTCAAACTGACAAAAGAATAAAACTCAACCTGACAAGAATAAAACTCAAACTGACAGAGAATAAAACTCAAACTGACAGAGAATAAAACTCAAACTGACAGAATAAAACTACAAACTGACAGAGAATAAAACTCAAACTGACAGAGAATAAAACTCAAACTGTCAGAGAATAAAACTCAAACTGACAGAGAATAAAACTCAAACTGACAGAGAATAAAACTCAAACTGACAAGAGAATAAAACTCAAACTGACAGAATAAAACTCAAACTGACAGAGAATAAAACTCAAACTGACAAGAGAATAAAACTCAAACTGACAGAGAATAAAACTCAACTGACAGAATAAAACTCAAACTGACAGAGATAAAACTCAAACTGACAAAGAAATAAACGCAACTGTCAGGAGAATAAAACTCAAACTGACAGAGAATAATACTCAAACTGACAGAATAAAACTCAAACTGACAAAGAATAAAACCAAACTGACAGAATAAAACTCAAACTGACAGAATAAAACTCAAACTGACAGAATAAAACTCAAACTGACAGAGAATAAAACTCAACTGTCATAGAATAAAACTCAAACTGACAGAGAATAAAACTCAAACTGACAGAGATAAAACTCAAAACTGACAAAGAATAAAACTCAACTGACAGAGAATAAAACTCAAACTGACAGAAGAATAAAACTCAAACTGACAAGAATAAAACTCAAACTGACAGAGAATAAAACTCAAACTGACAAGAGAAAAACTCAAACTGACAGAGAATAAAACTCAAACTGACAGAGAATAAAACTCAAACTGACAGAATAAAACTCAAACTGACAGAGAATAAAACTCAAACTGACAAGAATAAAACTCAAACTGACAGAGAATAAAACTCAAACTGACAGAGAATAAAACTCAAACTGACAGAGAATAAAACTCAAACTGACAGAATAAAACTCAAACTGACAGAATAAAACTCAAACTGACAGAGAATAAAACTCAAACTGACAGAGAATAAAACTCAAACTGACAGAGAATAAAACTCAGACTGACAGAATAAAACTCAAACTGACAGAGAATAAAACTCAAACTGACAAGAATAAAACTCAAACTGACAGAGAATAAAACTCAAACTGACAGAGAATAAAACTCAAACTGACAGAATAAAACTCAAACTGACAAAGAATAAAACTCAAACTGACAGAATAAAACTCAAACTGACAGAGAATAAAACTCAAACTGACAGAATAAAATACAAACTGACAGAGAATAAAACTCAGACTGACAGAATAAAACTCAAACTGACAGAATAAAACTCAAACTGACAGAGAATAAAACTCAAACTGACAAAGAATAAAACTCAAACTGACAGAGAATAAAACTCAAACTGACAGAGAATAAAACTCAAACTGACAGAGAATAAAACTCAAACTGACAGAGAATAAAACTCAAACTGACAGAGAATAAAACTCAAACTGACAGAGAATAAAACTCAAACTGACAGAGAATAAAACTCAAACTGACAAAGAATAAAACTCAAACTGTCAGAGAATAAAACTCAAACTGACAAAGAATAAAACTCAAACTGACAGAATAAAACTCAAACTGACAGAGAATAAAACTCAAACTGACAGAGAATAAAACTCAAACTGACAGAGAATAAAACTCAGACTGACAGAATAAAACTCAAACTGACAGAGAATAAAACTCAAACTGACAGAATAAAACTCAAACTGACAGAGAATAAAACTCAAACTGACAGAGAATAAAACGCAAACTGACAGAATAAAACTCAAACTGACAAAGAATAAAACTCAACTGACAGAATAAAACTCAAACTGACAGAGAATAAAACTCAAACTGACAGAATAAAATACAAACTGACAGAGAATAAAACTCAGACTGACAGAATAAAACTCAAACTGACAGAATAAAACTCAAACTGACAGAGATAAAACTCAAACTGACAAGAATAAAACTCAAACTGACAGAGAATAAAACTCAAACTGTCAAGAATAAAACTCAAACTGACAGAGAATAAAACTCAAACTGACAGAGAATAAAACTCAAACTGACAGAATAAAACTCAAACTGACAAAGAATAAAACTCAAACTGACAGAATAAAACTCAAACTGACAGAGAATAAAACTCAAACTGACAGAATAAAATACAAACTGACAGAGAATAAAACTCAGACTGACAGAATAAAACTCAAACTGACAGAATAAAACTCAAACTGACAGAGAATAAAACTCAAACTGACAAAGAATAAAAACTCAAACTGACAGAGAATAAAACTCAAACTGACAGAGAATAAAACTCAAACTGACAAAGAATAAAACTCAAACTGACAGAGAATAAAACTCAAACTGACAGAGAATAAAACTCAAACTGACAGAATAAAACTCAAACTGACAGAGAATAAAACTCAAACTGACAAGAATAAAACTCAAACTGACAGAATAAAACTCAAACTGACAAAGAATAAAACTCAAACTGACAGAATAAAACTCAAACTGACAGAGAATAAAACTCAAACTGACAGAATAAAATACAAACTGACAGAGAATAAAACTCAGACTGACAGAATAAAACTCAAACTGACAGAATAAAACTCAAACTGACAAAGAATAAAACTCAAACTGTCAGAGAATAAAACTCAAACTGACAGAGAATAAAACTCAAACTGACAGAATAAAACTCAAACTGACAAAGAATAAAACTCAAACTGACAGAATAAAACTCAAACTGACAGAGAATAAAACTCAAACTGACAGAATAAAATACAAACTGACAGAGAATAAAACTCAGACTGACAGAATAAAACTCAAACTGACAGAATAAAACTCAAACTGACAGAGAATAAAACTCAAACTGACAAAGAATAAAACTCAAACTGACAGAGAATAAAACTCAAACTGTCAGAGAATAAAACTCAAACTGACAGAGAATAAAACTCAAACTGACAGAGAATAAAACTCAAACTGACAGAATAAAACTCAAACTGACAAAGAATAAAACTCAAACTGACAGAATAAAACTCAAACTGACAGAGAAATAAAACTCAAACCTGACAGAATAATATACAAACTGACAGAGAATAAAACTCAGACCGACAGAATAAAACTCAAACTGACAGAATAAAACTCAAACTGACAGAGAATAAAACTCAAACTGACAAAGAATAAAACTCAAACTGCCAGAGAATAAAAACTCAAACTGACAGAGATAAAACTCAAACTGACAAGAATAAAACTCAAACTGACAGAGAATAAAACTCAAACTGACAGAGAATAAAACTCAAACTGACAGAGAAAACTCAAACTGACAGAGATAAAATCAAACTGACAGAGAATAAAACTCAGACTGACAGAATAAAACTCAAACTGACAGAATAAAACTCACACTGACAGAGAATAAAACTCAAACTGACAGAGAATAAAACTCAAACTGACGAGAATAAAACTCAAAACTGACAGAGAATAAAAACTCAAACTGACAGAATAAAACTCAAACTGACAAAGAATAAAACTCAAACTGTCAGAGAATAAAACTCAAACTGACAGAGAATAAAACTCAAACTGACAGAATAAAACTCAAACTGACAAAGAATAAAACTCAAACTGACAGAATAAAACTCAAACTGACAGAGAATAAAACTCAAACTGACAGAATAAAACTCAAACTGACAGAGAATAAAACTCAAACTGACAAAGAATAAAACTCAAACTGACAGAATAAAACTCAAACTGACAGAATAAAACTCAAACTGACAAAGAATAAAACTCAAACTGTCAGAGAATAAAACTCAAACTGACAGAGAATAATACTCAAACTGACAGAATAAAACTCAAACTGACAAAGAATAAAACTCAAACTGACAGAATAAAACTCAAACTGACAGAGAATAAAACTCAAACTGACAGAATAAAATACAAACTGACAGAGAATAAAACTCAGACTGACAGAATAAAACTCAAACTGACAGAATAAAACTCAAACTGACAGAGAATAAAACTCAAACTGACAAAGAATAAAACTCAAACTGACAGAGAATAAAACTCAAACTGACAGAGAATAAAACTCAAACTGACAAAGAATAAAACTCAAACTGACAGAGAATAAAACTCAAACTGACAGAGAATAAAACTCAAACTGACAGAATAAAACTCAAACTGACAGAGAATAAAACTCAAACTGACAGAGAATAAAACTCAAACTGACAGAATAAAACTCAAACTGACAAAGAATAAAACTCAAACTGACAGAATAAAACTCAAACTGACAGAGAATAAAACTCAAACTGACAGAATAAAATACAAACTGACAGAGAATAAAACTCAGACTGACAGAATAAAACTCAAACTGACAGAATAAAACTCAAACTGACAGAATAAAACTCAAACTGACAGAGAATAAAACTCAAACTGACAAAGAATAAAACTCAAACTGACAGAGAATAAAACTCAAGCTGACAAAGAATAAAACTCAAACTGACAGAATAAAACTCAAACTGACAGAGAATAAAACTCAAACTGACAAAGAATAAAACTCAAACTGTCAGAGAATAAAACTCAAACTGACAAAGAATAAAACTCAAACTGACAGAATAAAACTCAAACTGACAGAGAATAAAACTCAAACTGACAGAGAATAAAACTCAAACTGACAGAATAAAATACAAACTGACAGAGAATAAAACTCAAAACTGACAGAATAAAATACAAACTGACAAAGAATAAAACTCAAACTGACAAAGAATAAAACTCAAACTGTCAGAGCATAAAACTCAAACTGACAGAGAATAAAACTCAAACTGACAGAATAAAACTCAAACTGACAAAGAATAAAACTCAAACTGACAAAGAATAAAACTCAAACTGTCAGAGAATAAAACTCAAACTGACAGAGAATAAAACTCAAACTGACAGAATAAAACTCAAACTGACAGAGAATAAAACTCAAACTGACAGAGAATAAAACGCAAACTGACAGAATAAAACTCAAACTGACAGAATAAAACTCAAACTGACAAAGAATAAAACTCAAACTGTCAGAGAATAAAACTCAAACTGACAGAGAACAAAACTCAAACTGACAGAATAAAACTCAAACTGACAGAGAATAAAACTCAAACTGACAGAGAATAAAACTCAAACTGACAGAATAAAATACAAACTGACAGAGAATAAAACTCAGACTGACAGAATAAAACTCAAACTGACAGAATAAAACTCAAACTGACAGAGAATAAAACTCAAACTGACAGAGAATGAAATTCAAACTGACACAGAGATACAATTCGAACTAACATTGGGAAACTGAGTGTGAAATCAGGATCCAATCACAGACAGAAAACTCAAACCAACATTCACCTTGGAATTAAACTCTATTGCCCATGTTTGGACAAAGGCTGTAATGAAGTTATGAGTTGGCTGGCCCTGTTGGAACACAACTTGACTGTCAGTGAGCAGATTGTTGCTGTGCAAGTGCCACTTAATAACACTGTCGACATTACTTTGCTGCTTCTTAAGGTTCGTGTGATGGGTTAGTAGTTGGTGCTACTTTATGCGAACGCGACATACGTGGGCAATTGAAGAAGAGTCATACGGGCTCGAAAGGTTAACTCTGTCTTTCTCCGCACAGATGCTGTCAGACCTGCTGAGTTTCTCCAGTAAATTTTGTTTTTGTTTCAGATTTCCAGCATCCGCAGTATTTTGCTTTTATACCTGGGCAACGTCCACCATAAATCTAAATTTGTTAATGACACAAAATGAGGTGGCACAGTAATAGTGCAGATGGGTGCAGATAGTTGCAAAGGGATATTGATGTATTAAATGATTGAGGACAAACTGCAACAGATCGTGTTTACGCAGAACCTTTATAGTGCAGAAGGCCATTCGGCCCATCGACTCTGCACTGGCTCTCTGAAGGAACTTTCTATCTAGTCCCACTCCCCCGCCTTATTCCTGTAACCTTGCACATTCTCTCTTTACAGGTAGCAACACAATTCCTTTTTCAATACCCTGGTCGAACCTGCCTCTACCACCCTCTCAGGAAGTTCGTTCCAGACTCTAACCATCCTCTGAGTGTAAAAAATCTTTCCTCACATCAATCTTCCTCCATGTGTCAATTATTTTGAATCTGTGCCCTCCAGTTTCTGATGCTCTCGAGTGGGAACAGTTTTTCACCATCTACCCTGTCCATACCCCTCAGGATCTTGAATGCCTCTATCAAGTCTCCTCTCGGCCTTCTTTTCTCCAAGGAAAAGAATCCCAACCTCTCCTCTTCTTTAAATTCACTTTCTGAAAGGGGAAGTGTGAGACCACCCAGTCTGGCACCTCATCAAAATCGCTCCGAATACTTTCTAAATGGTGAAGTGCCAGGGACAGGGGAGGAGCAGAGAGATTTAGGGGGTTCAAGCAGAGAGTTCACGGAAAACTGGTGGACGATCATCCTCATTTATGGCACAGGAGGCGGCACTTCAAGTCTTCGCCCGCTCTCCACAAGGTAAACCAGTCCCATCCCGCCTGCTCTACACCCCCACCAACCCTGCAACTTCCTTTTCTTCAAGTGCCCATCGAATTCTCTTTTGAAGTTATTCATAATCTCTGCTTCCAATATCCTCATGGGCAACAAGTTCCAGGTTGTTACCACTCACTGCATAGATCAGTTCTTCCTCACACATCACCCACCCTCCCAACTCTTGCTCAAAACCTTAAATCTGTGTCACCACACCCCCCGTCCCCCCCCTCTCTCCCCCCCTAGTGTTATGTCCATAGCCCGTGTTAATTTCTGCACAACACAAATCCCGGTGGGAAATTTGGCTTAATGGCTACAACCTTTTTTCCTGTATCCTGATAAAGGGAAGACGACATACCAATCTCAGCAGTAAGAGGTCCTGCTCACATGTTTGGGTTTTTAAAAATTAAGAAAGTAAAAGTTTTGTTAACAAGGAAGGAAAAACACACAAGATTACAGTTGCACAGTTTAGCCGCACAAAATATTCCCCCAAAACACTCTACTTGGTCCAAAACCACAAGTGAACGCTTTCCAGGTGACACTCCCTTATAGATATTTAAATACGAGATCCAGTAATACTACACAAGGCAAACTGTAACTTCGATGGAGGTGTACCACATGACCTTTACCCTCCTCCACTCCGCTGTGGAATCCACTTCAGAATGAACCTGCTTTGCTGCAGCCCAAGACTTTGCAACAGCTCAGACATCTCCAGCTTAACAGCTATTCAGCCGTCTCTCCGTCTCAGTAGCTAAAAACCAGCTATCCGCAGTAACTCTTAACGCACCTTTTTTGCCTTTCATCTTATTCCCATTGTTGTCACACCCGTTTTGAAACACAAACCCTACCAAGTGCAAGATCTTTCATGTTTCCATCTTGACGTTACTTTTGGGTCAATAAGAATATAATGCCCCCAGTACTATTTACCTGGGGACTCCCGTGAGATGCAAACATTTTCTTTGACACCTCTGACTCCCCTTTGAAATTCAAACAACCTCTCAACCTATCTAGAAATGCAAATGTTAGATCTAACCTATTTACTTGTGCCTCAACTTAACACCTCTACCCTTCTCATGTTTCCAAGGCAACCTGACAAACTCCTGCCAAGCTTAACTAAATCACACACACACACATACATACATCCAGCAGGCTTTATAAAATTAGACAATATCTGCCCACATATTTTTTAAAAATGACATCCGTTCTCACACTAGTCCTTGCACTGTCAGGCAATGGGAACAGTTTTTCTTTGTCTACCTTATCTAAACCTGTCCTCATCTTCTACACCTCGATCAAATCTCCCCTCAATCTCCTTTGCGCCAGGAAGAACAACCCCAGCTTCTCCAACCTAACCTTATAGATTAAAACCCCTCATCCCTGCAGCCTTTCTGGTAAATCTCCTCCACACTCTCTCAAGGACCCTCAGATCCTTCCTAAAGTGTGGAGACAATACTCCAGTTGTGACAGGTATAAATAATTACTGAAAAGGCTAATGGAATGTCGGCCTTCATCTCGAGGGGACTGGAATGCAAGGGGGAGGGGGGAGCTGGAAGTGCCGATACCGCTGTACAGAGCTAGAGTTAGATTCCATCGCGAGTAACTGGGTTCAGTTCTGGGCCCCCACACCTCAGGGAGGATATATTGTATCTTGGAGGGGATGGGGGCAGCACAGATTCACCTGAACGATCCTGGGGCTGAAAGGGTTAAATCCCGAGGACAGGTCACACACAGACTCGGCTTGTATTCCCTCGAGTGTGGAAGATTAAGGGGTGATCGAATCGAGGCGGTTTAAGATGATTGAAGGATTCAGTAGGGTCGATGGAGAGAAACTGTTTCCTCTGGTGGGGGTGGGGAGTCCAGAACAAGGGGACAGAATCTTAAAATGGGAGCCAGGCCGTTCAGGGGTGATGTCAGGAAGCACTTCACACACACACAAGGGAAGCGGGAATCTGGAACTCTCTCCCCGCAAAAAGCTGGACTGGGGGAGTGGGGGGCGGGGAGGGTCAACTGGAAATGTCAAAGTTGAGAGAGGGGTCAAAGGTTATGAAACCCAGGCAGGTGGGTGGAATATAAGATACTGACTGATCATGATCCACTTGAATGGTGGAAGAGGTTCGAGGGGCTGAATGGTCTCTTCCTGTTCCACGTGCGTTTAGCATTCTGATGGGAGGCCCACGAGGAACCCTGCGCTGACACAGTCAACGGGATGTGCATTCCCACAGGGTGCTATTGAGGCAGAGTCCAGGGGAACAACTATGCTGCTGTACGAGAGGTGTGGGGGTAACAGCAGGAACTGCAGCCAGGAGTAGGGGTCCAGAATATCACACCTGATCTGGAACCCGGGAAAGGGTGGGATCTAACGGCAGGATCCTTGGGGGGGGCGGGGAAGTGGGTGGTGGTGCGCAAGTACAGAAGGCTTAAGCATTCAACACAAAGCACATGACACATGGCAAAGCAATAGAGCTTTATTGGATCAAATGGATACAAAGCAGTGAGCGGTCAGTCACCACGTATCAAATATATAATACGGCCGAAAAGAGTCATTTTGTCGAAGTTTTTCATTTTGGACTCATCAGATCAATCGCAAGATTACCAATGTCAGGGGAAGCAACAACTTTATACTGTGTGAGAAGAGAGTGCTGATTGGTCGTCAAGCGGGCTCTGATTCCAACCAGTCCACTTGCCAACCAATCAGCACACTCTTCTTATACGGTTAAAAGCTGTTGCTTCCCCTGACATTGCGATCGATCTGATGAGTCCAAAACGAAAAACTTCGACAAAATGTTTTTTTTTTTCAGCAACACTCAAGTACTGTGCTACCAAACGACTAAATATATAATACTGCTTTTTATGTAAAATACTGGCATCGGTACACTGCTGAATACAAAATACAATCAAGTAGGAAGTGGACAGTGCGAACTGGATCAGAGCGTGCGGTTACAGAGTCTGTGCCGGTTGAGAAATATCAAACTTCAGTAAACAGGGAGGGAGGGTGAGGAGATCCTGGGAAGCAACCGCGGAGCGATAGGGTCAGCAGAACAGATCGACAGCCACTGTTTATCACAGTGTGTGGGCTTAGTGTACAAAATCTGTCAAAGAGTGAATCACTGCAGACAGTGTGGAGCCAGCTTGACACTTAAAGCCCAGTTCCCACGCTCTCGACAGCTGGTCTTGCTCGTTCCAAGCGGGTCCGCTGAGTTAGTGCAAAAAACATTGAAGTTTAACGTCTCAGAAAATTTGAATGAGAATAATGGAAACTGTAAATGGGGCGTGAGGAACACAGGACTAGAGGCTTATCAGAATCCTTCATTGTTACCAAGTGCTAACCTGACTTTCCCTCTGTCTGTGTCCCGTCACCCACCATCGTCCCCGTTACTGCGCTGGCCAGGCAGTGTCGGTCACCCCCCCCCGGGTAGTCGGTTATTAGTGCCGTCGTGATGTCCTTAGAGACAGGAGCTATACAGCTTCAAAGAGAATCGTCCCTTACTCTCTGCACAATCTGGTGTGGCTGGGACAGAAATTGAGAAGAGGAGAAGGGTAAGCAGGCGGACAGCGAGTGAAGAATTGCCGCAAGTGCCGTTAGATATAAACCGGTGTAAACACTCAGTGAGGGGTCGGTGTGAAGCTGCCCAGGGCCCTGCCTCTGTCCAGCATCTCAGTCAGATGGTTGAGGGGGAGGGGAGAGCCTCAGCAGTTGGTGGTGTGCTTAGGGCCCAGCTGGCCCAGGGCCAGGACCAGGATGTCCTTCTTCTCCTTGTGGAAGCGCAGCTCCTTCCCGGCCAGCCGCGCCTCCTCCAGCTCCTGCTCCGCTGTGGCCAGCTCCCGGCTGATTATACCCGGCAACTCGTGCTCCCGGTTCGCCCAGTCCATCGCCATGTGAGTGCGCATGTCATCGTCCAGGGCCCGGTGTGAATAGTGAGCTAGCACTTCCTGCAGAAGGGAGAGAAGGTGAAGCCCAGCTCCGTAACAAAACACAGGCACATCGTGACCCCCGGGGCGGACACGCCGTGACCCCCGGGGCAGACACTCCGTGACTGTACGACAGACACAGGCAAACAGGGGCCCCTCAAGTGTTGCATGGTCAAACCGCACACCCTCAATGGACATCCTGCTGCATCACACCCGTCAGTTAATACCCTGGTACATCGGCCCCCCCCTCACCACACAGCCTGACACACTGTCCCCCCCCCTCTCACCACACAGCCTGGCACACTGTCCCCCCCCCCCTCACCACACAGCCTGGCACACTGTCCCCCCCCCCTCTCACCACACAGCCTGGCACACTGTCCCCCCCCCCTCTCACCACACAGCCTGACACACTGTCCCCCCCTCACCACACAGCCTGGCACACTGTCCCCCCCCCCTCTCACCACACAGCCTGGCACACTGTCCCCCCCCACCCTCACCACACAGCCTGACACACTGTCCCCCCCCCTCACCACACAGCCTGGCACACTGTCCCCCCCACCTCACCACACAGCCTGACACACTGTCCCCCCCCCCTCACCACACAGCCTGACACACTGTCCCCCCCCCTCACCACACAGCCTGACACACTGTCCCCCCCCCTCACCACACAGCCTGACACACTGTCCCCCCCCCTCACCACACAGCCTGGCACACTGTCCCCCCCACCTCACCACACAGCCTGACACACTGTCCCCCCCCCTCACCACACAGCCTGACACACTGTCCCCCCCCCTCACCACACAGCCTGACACACTGTCCCCCCCCCTCACCACACAGCCTGACACACTGTCCCCCCCCCTCACCACACAGCCTGACACACTGTCCCCCCCGCCTCTCACCACACAGCCTGGCACACTGCCCCCCCCCCTCACCACACAGCCTGACACACTGTCCCCCCCCCCTCACCACACAGCCTGGCACACTGTCCCCCCCCCCTCACCACACAGCCTGACACACTGCCCCCCCCCCTCACCACACAGCCTGACACACTGTCCCCCCCGACCTCACCACACAGCCTGACACACTGTCCCCCCCCCCTCACCACACAGCCTGACACACTGCCCCCCCCCCTCACCACACAGCCTGACACACTGTCCCCCCCCCCTCACCACACAGCCTGACACACTGTCCCCCCCTCACCACACAGCCTGACACACTGTCCCCCCCCCCTCTCACCACACAGCCTGGCACACTGTCCCCCCCCTCACCACACAGCCTGACACACTGTCCCCCCCCCCTCACCACACAGCCTGACACACTGTCCCCCCCCTCACCACACAGCCTGACACACTGTCCCCCCCCCCCTCACCACACAGCCTGACACACTGTCCCCCCCGACCTCACCACACAGCCTGGCACACTGTCCCCCCCCTCACCACACAGCCTGACACACTGTCCCCCCCGACCTCACCACACAGCCTGGCACACTGTCCCCCCCCTCACCACACAGCCTGACACACTGTCCCCCCCCCTCACCACACAGCCTGACACACTGTCCCCCCCGACCTCACCACACAGCCTGGCACACTGCCCCCCCCCCCTCACCACACAGCCTGACACACTGTCCCCCCCCCCTCACCACACAGCCTGGCACACTGTCCCCCTCTCACCACACAGCCTGACACACTGTCCCCCCCCCCTCACCACACAGCCTGACACACTGTCCCCCCCCCCACCTCACCACACAGCCTGACACACTGTCCCCCCCCTCACCACACAGCCTGACACACTGTCCCCCCCCCTCTCACCACACAGCCTGGCACACTGCCCCCCCCCTCACCACACAGCCTGACACACTGTGCCCCCCCCCTCACCACACAGCCTGGCACACTGTCCCCCCCTCACCACACAGCCTGGCACACTGTCCCCCCCTCACCACACAGCCTGGCACACTGTCCCCCCCCACCTCACAGCCTGACACACTGTCCCCCCCCCCTCACCACACAGCCTGACACACTGTCCCCCCCCCCTCACCACACAGCCTGGCACACTGTCCCCCCCTCACCACACAGCCTGGCACACTGTCCCCCCCTCACCACACAGCCTGGCACACTGTCCCCCCCCACCTCACAGCCTGACACACTGTCCCCCCCCCCTCACCACACAGCCTGACACACTGTCCCCCCCCACCTCACCACACAGCCTGACACACTGTCCCCCCCTCACCACACAGCCTGACACACTGTCCCCACCCCCTCACCACACAGCCTGACACACTGTCCCCCCCCCCACCTCACCACACAGCCTGGCACACTGTCCCCCCTCACCACACAGCCTGACACACTGTCCCCACCCCCTCACCACACAGCCTGACACACTGTCCCCCCCCACCTCACCACACAGCCTGACACACTGTCCCCCCCTCACCACACAGCCTGACACACTGTCCCCACCCCCTCACCACACAGCCTGACACACTGTCCCCACCGACCTCACCACACAGCCTGACACACTGTCCCCCCCTCACCACACAGCCTGGCACACTGTCCCCCCCTCACCACACAGCCTGACACACTGTCCCCCCCTCACCACACAGCCTGGCACACTGTCCCCCCCTCACCACACAGCCTGACACACTGTCCCCCCCGACCTCACCACACAGCCTGACACACTGTCCCCCCCTCACCACACAGCCTGACACACTGCCCCCCCCGACCTCACCACACAGCCTGACACACTGTCCCCCCCACCTCACCACACAGCCTGACACACTGTCCCCCCCTCACCACACAGCCTGACACACTGTCCCCCCCCTCACCACACAGCCTGGCACACTGCCCCCCCACCCTCACCACACAGCCTGGCACACTGTTTCCCCCCCGCCTCACCACACAGCCTGACACACTGTTCCCCCCCTCACCACACAGCCTGACACACTGTCCCCCCCCCCTCTCACCACACAGCCTGACACACTGTCCCCCCCTCTCACCACACAGCCTGGCACACTGCCCCCCCCCCCTCACCACACAGCCTGACACACTGTCCCCCCCCTCACCACACAGCCTGACACACTGTCCCCCCCTCTCACCACACAGCCTGACACACTGCCCCCCCCTCTCACCACACAGCCTGACACACTGCCCCCCCCTCTCACCACACAGCCTGACACACTGTCCCCCCCCTCACCACACAGCCTGACACACTGTCCCCCTCTCACCACACAGCCTGACACACTGTCCCCCCCTCTCACCACACAGCCTGACACACTGTCCCCCCCGACCTCACCACACAGCCTGACACACTGTCCCCCTCTCACCACACAGCCTGACACACTGCCCCCCCCTCTCACCACACAGCCTGACACACTGCCCCCCCCTCTCACCACACAGCCTGACACACTGTCCCCCCCCTCACCACACAGCCTGACACACTGTCCCCCCCTCACCACACAGCCTGGCACACTGTCCCCCCCTCTCACCACACAGCCTGACACACTGTCCCCCCCGACCTCACCACACAGCCTGACACACTGTCCCCCCCTCTCACCACACAGCCTGACACACTGTCCCCCCCGACCTCACCACACAGCCTGGCACACTGTCCCCCCCTCACCACACAGCCTGACACACTGTCCCCCCCGACCTCACCACACAGCCTGACACACTGTCCCCCCCGACCTCACCACATAGCCTGACACACTGTCCCCCCCCTCACCACACAGCCTGACACACTGTCCCCCCCTCACCACACAGCCTGGCACACTGTCCCCCCCTCTCACCACACAGCCTGACACACTGTCCCCCCCGACCTCACCACACAGCCTGACACACTGTCCCCCCCTCTCACCACACAGCCTGACACACTGTCCCCCCCGACCTCACCACACAGCCTGGCACACTGTCCCCCCCGACCTCACCACACAGCCTGACACACTGTCCCCCCCGACCTCACCACACAGCCTGACACACTGTCCCCCCCGACCTCACCACATAGCCTGACACACTGTCCCCCCCGACCTCACCACACAGCCTGACACACTGTCCCCCCCCCCCTCTCACCACACAGCCTGACACACTGTCCCCCCCTCACCACACAGCCTGACACACTGTCCCCCCTCTCACCACACAGCCTGACACACTGTCCCCCCCCCTTCACCACACAGCCTGACACACTGTCCCCCCCCCCTCACCACACAGCCTGACACACTGTCCCCCCCCTCACCACACAGCCTGACACACTGTCCCCCCTCTCACCACACAGCCTGACACACTGTCCCCCCCCCCTCACCACACAGCCTGACACACTGTCCCCCCCTCACCACACAGCCTGACACACTGTCCCCCCCCCTCTCACCACACAGCCTGACACACTGTCCCCCCCGACCTCACCACACAGCCTGACACACTGTCCCCCCCTCTCACCACACAGCCTGACACACTGTCCCCCCCGACCTCACCACACAGCCTGGCACACTGTCCCCCCCTCACCACACAGCCTGACACACTGTCCCCCCCGACCTCACCACACAGCCTGACACACTGTCCCCCCCGACCTCACCACACAGCCTGACACACTGTCCCCCCCGACCTCACCACATAGCCTGACACACTGTCCCCCCCGACCTCACCACACAGCCTGACACACTGTCCCCCCCCCCTCTCACCACACAGCCTGACACACTGTCCCCCCCTCACCACACAGCCTGACACACTGTCCCCCCCGACCTCACCACACAGCCTGATACACTGTCCCCCCCGACCTCACCACATAGCCTGACACACTGTCCCCCCCCCCCTCACCACACAGCCTGACACACTGTCCCCCCCCTCACCACACAGCCTGACACACTGTCCCCCCCTCACCACACAGCCTGACACACTGTCCCCCCCCCTCACCACACAGCCTGACACACTGTCCCCCCCCCTCACCACACAGCCTGATACACTGTCCCCCCCGACCTCACCACATAGCCTGACACACTGTCCCCCCACCTCACCACACAGCCTGACACACTGCCCCCCCACCCTCACCACACAGCCTGACACACTGTCCCCCCCTCACCACACAGCCTGACACACTGTCCCCCTCTCACCACACAGCCTGACACACTGTCCCCCCCTCTCACCACACAGCCTGACACACTGTCCCCCCCTCACCACACAGCCTGACACACTGTCCCCCCCTCACCACACAGCCTGACACACTGTTTCCCCCCCCGCCTCACCACACAGCCTGACACACTGTCCCCCCCTCACCACACAGCCTGACACACTGTCCCCCTCTCACCACACAGCCTGGCACACTGTCGCCCCCCCCCTCACCACACAGCCTGGCACACTGTCCCCCCCCCTCTCACCACACAGCCTGGCACACTGTCGCCCCCCCCTCACCACACAGCCTGACACACTGTCCCCCCCTCACCACACAGCCTGACACACTGTCCCCCCCTCACCACACAGCCTGACACACTGTCCCCCCCTCACCACACAGCCTGGCACACTGTCCCCCCCCCTCTCACCACACAGCCTGACACACTGTCCCCCCCCCTCACCACACAGCCTGACACACTGTCCCCCCCGACCTCACCACACAGCCTGACACACTGTCCCCCCCCCTCTCACCACACAGCCTGACACACTGTCCCCCCCTCACCACACAGCCTGACACACTGTCCCCCCCTCACCACACAGCCTGACACACTGTCCCCCCCTCACCACACAGCCTGGCACACTGCCCCCCCCTCACCACACAGCCTGACACACTGTCCCCCCCCTCACCACACAGCCTGACACACTGTCCCCCCCTCACCACACAGCCTGACACACTGTCCCCCCCTCACCACACAGCCTGACACACTGTCCCCCCCTCACCACACAGCCTGGCACACTGTCCCCCCCCCCTCACCACACAGCCTGGCACACTGTCCCCCCCTCACCACACAGCCTGGCACACTGTCCCCCCCCCTCTCACCACACAGCCTGGCACACTGTCCCCCCCTCACCACACAGCCTGACACACTGTCCCCCCCTCACCACACAGCCTGGCACACTGTCCCCCCCCCCCTCACCACACAGCCTGACACACTGTCCCCCCCCCTCACCACACAGCCTGGCACACTGTCCCCCCCCCCTCACCACACAGCCTGACACACTGTCCCCCCCCCTCACCACACAGCCTGACACACTGTCCCCCCCCCCTCACCACACAGCCTGACACACTGTCCCCCCCCTCACCACACAGCCTGGCACACTGTCCCCCCCCCCTCTCACCACACAGCCTGACACACTGTCCCCCCCTCTCACCACACAGCCTGACACACTGTCCCCCCCTCACCACACAGCCTGACACACTGCCCCCCCCGACCTCACCACACAGCCTGACACACTGTCCCCCCCTCACCACACAGCCTGACACACTGTCCCCCCCTCACCACACAGCCTGACACACTGTTTCCCCCCCCGCCTCACCACACAGCCTGACACACTGTCCCCCCCCTCACCACACAGCCTGACACACTGTCCCCCCCTCACCACACAGCCTGACACACTGTCCCCCCCCCTCTCACCACACAGCCTGACACACTGTCCCCCCCCTCACCACACAGCCTGGCACACTGTCCCCCCCCCTCTCACCACACAGCCTGACACACTGTCCCCCCCTCACCACACAGCCTGACACACTGTCCCCCCCTCACCACACAGCCTGACACACTGTCCCCCCCTCACCACACAGCCTGACACACTGTCCCCCCCCCTCTCACCACACAGCCTGACACACTGTCCCCCCCTCACCACACAGCCTGACACACTGTCCCCCCCCTCACCACACAGCCTGACACACTGTCCCCCCCCTCTCACCACACAGCCTGACACACTGTCCCCCTCTCACCACACAGCCTGACACACTGTCCCCCCCTCACCACACAGCCTGACACACTGTCCCCCCCCCTCTCACCACACAGCCTGACACACTGTCCCCCCCCCTCTCACCACACAGCCTGACACACTGTCCCCCCCTCACCACACAGCCTGACACACTGTCCCCCCCTCACCACACAGCCTGACACACTGTCCCCCCCCCTCTCACCACACAGCCTGACACACTGTCCCCCCCCCCCCTCACCACACAGCCTGACACACTGTCCCCCCCCTCACCACACAGCCTGACACACTGTTTCCCCCCCGCCTCACCACACAGCCTGACACACTGTCCCCCCCCCCTCACCACACAGCCTGACACACTGTCCCCCCCCACCTCACCACACAGCCTGACACACTGTCCCCCCCTCACCACACAGCCTGACACACTGTTTCCCCCCCGCCTCACCACACAGCCTGACACACTGTCCCCCCCCTCACCACACAGCCTGACACACTGTCCCCCCCTCACCACACAGCCTGACACACTGTCCCCCCCTCACCACACAGCCTGACACACTGTCCCCCCCCACCTCACCACACAGCCTGACACACTGTCCCCCCCTCACCACACAGCCTGACACACTGTCCCCCTCTCACCACACAGCCTGACACACTGTCCCCCCCTCACCACACAGCCTGGCACACTGTCCCCCCCCCCCTCACCACACAGCCTGACACACTGTCCCCCCCTCACCACACAGCCTGACACACTGTCCCCCCCTCACCACACAGCCTGACACACTGTCCCCCCCTCACCACACAGCCTGGCACACTGTCCCCCCCTCACCACACAGCCTGACACACTGTCCCCCCCCCCCTCACCACACAGCCTGACACACTGTCCCCCCCTCACCACACAGCCTGACACACTGTCCCCCCCACCTCACCACACAGCCTGACACACTGTCCCCCCCACCTCACCACACAGCCTGACACACTGTCCCCCCCCTCACCACACAGCCTGACACACTGTCCCCCCCTCACCACACAGCCTGACACACTGTTTCCCCCCCGCCTCACCACACAGCCTGACACACTGTCCCCCCCCTCACCACACAGCCTGACACACTGTTTCCCCCCCCCTCACCACACAGCCTGGCACACTGTCCCCCCCCCTCTCACCACACAGCCTGGCACACTGTCCCCCCCGACCTCACCACACAGCCTGACACACTGTCCCCCCTCTCACCACACAGCCTGACACACTGTCCCCCCCCCTCTCACCACACAGCCTGGCACACTGTCCCCCCCTCACCACACAGCCTGACACACTGTCCCCCCCTCACCACACAGCCTGACACACTGTCCCCCCCCTCTCACCACATAGCCTGACACACTGTCCCCCCCCACCCAACCACACAGCCTGACACACTGTCCCCCCCTCTCACCACATAGCCTGACACACTGTCCCCCCCCACCTCACCACACAGCCTGACACACTGTCCCCCCCTCACCACACAGCCTGGCACACTGTGTAGATGAGCCCTTCATTCATTTTAAACACACTCTGAGGGAGGGGTGTATTTAGGGTGCTGTGACTCCCGTTAACATTGGTGATGTGGGGGTTTACCTGCCGTGAACACTGTCGCTCCCTCATCGCCTTCAGGCTCCCATTCCAATGCAGCAGCTGAAACACAGTCATCAGCTCCTGGAACAAAGTGACAAGACAATAACTAGTGATGTGGACAGACCAATCCATCTGGCATCGTGGCACAGGAGGGAATTCCCTATCACAGCCCCTCCCTGTGTACACCAACTCCTGTCACAGTCCCTCCCTGTGTACACCAACTCCTGTCACAGTCCCTCCCTGTGTACACCAACTCCTGTCACAGTCCCTCCCTGTGTGCACCAACTCTCTCACAGTCCCTCCCTGTGTGCACCAACTCCTGTCACAGTCCCTCCCTGTGTGCACCAACTCCCCTCACAGACCCTCCCTGTGTGCACCAACTCCTGTCACAGTCCCTCCCTGTGTGCACCAACTCCCCTCACAGACCCTCCCTGTGTACACCAACTCCTGTCACAGTCCCTCCCTGTGTGCACCAACTCTCTCACAGTCCCTCCCTGTGTGCACCAACTCTCTCACAGTCCCTCCCTGTGTGCACCAACTCCTGTCACAGTCCCTCCCTGTGTGCACCAACTCCTGTCACAGTCCCTCCCTGAGTACACCAACTCCTGTCACAGTCCCTCCCTGAGTACACCAACTCCTGTCACAGTCCCTCCCTGTGTGCACCAACTCCCCTCACAGACCCTCCCTGTGTGCACCAACTCCTGTCACAGTCCCTCCCTGTGTGCACCAACTCTCCCTCACAGTCCCTCCCTGTGTACACTAACTTCTGTCACAGTCCCTCCCTCTGTACATGAACACCCCCTCTTAGCGACTCCCTGTGTACACCAACTCTCCCTCACAGTCCCTCCGTGTACACCAACTCTCCCTCACAGCTCCTCCCTGTGTACACCAACTCTCCCTCACAGTCCCTCCGTGTACACCAACTCTCCCTCACAGCTCCTCCCTGTGTACACCAACTCCCGTCACAGTCCCACCCTGTGTACACCAACTCCCCTCACAGACCCTCCCTGTGTGCACCAACTCCTGTCACAGTCCCTCCCTGAGTACACCAACTCCTGTCACAGTCCCTCCCTGAGTACACCAACTCCTGTCACAGTCCCTCCCTGTGTGCACCAACTCTCCCTCACAGTCCCTCCCTGTGTACACTAACTTCTGTCACAGTCCCTCCCTCTGTACATGAACACCCCCTCTCAGCGACTCCCTGTGTACACCAACTCTCCCTCACAGTCCCTCCGTGTACACCAACTCTCCCTCACAGCTCCTCCCTGTGTACACCAACTCTCCCTCACAGTCCCTCCGTGTACACCAACTCTCCCTCACAGCTCCTCCCTGTGTACACCAACTCCCGTCACAGTCCCACCCTGTGTACACCAACTCTCCCTCACAGTCCCTCCCTGTGTACACCAACTCCTGTCACAGACCGTCCCTGTGTACACCAACTCTCCCTCACAGTCCCTCCCTGTGTACACCAACTCCTGTCACAGTCCGTCCCTGTGTACACCAATTCCTGTCACAGTCCCTCCCTGTGTACACCAACTCCTGTCACAGACCCTCCCTGTGTACACCAACTCTCTCACAGTCCCTCCCTGTGTACACCAACTCCTGTCACAGTCCCTCCCTGTGTACACCAACTCCTGTCACAGTCCCTCACTGTGAACACCAACTCCCGTCACAGACCCACCCTGTGTACACCAACTCTCCCTCACAGCTCCTCCCTGTGTACACCAACTCCTGTCACAGACCCTCCCTGTGTCCACCAACTCCTGTCACAGTCCCTCCCTGTGTGCAACAACTCTCTCAGTCCCTCCCTGTGTACACCAACTCCTGTCACAGTCCCTCCCTGTGTGCACCAACTCCTGTCACAGACACTCCCTGTGTACACCAACTCCTGTCACAGTCCCTCCCTGTGTGCACCAACTCCTGTCACAGACACTCCGTGTACACCAACTCCTGTCACAGACACTCCCTGTGTACACCAACTCTCCCTCACAGTCCCTCCCTGTGTACACCAACTCCTGTCACAGTCCCTCACTGTGTGCACCAACTCCTGTCACAGACCCTCCCTGTGTACACCAACTCTCCCTCACAGTCCCTCCCTGTGTACACCAACTCCTGTCACAGTCCCTCCCTGTGTACACCAACTCCTGTCACAGTCCCTCCCTGTGTGCACCAACTCCTGTCACAGTCCCTCCCAGTGTGCACCAACTCCTGTCACAGTCCCTCCCTGTGTACACCAACTCCTGTCACAGTCCCTCCCTGTGTACACCAACTCCTGTCACAGTCCCTCCCTGTGTGCACCAACTCCTGTCACAGTCCCTCACTGTATACACCAACTCTCTCACAGTCCCTCCCTGTGTGCACCAACTCCTGTCACAGTCCCTCCCTGTGTGCACCAACTCCTGTCAGACACTCCGTGTACACCAACTCCTGTCACAGACACTCCCTGTGTACACCAACTCTCCCTCACAGTCCCTCCCTGTGTACACCAACTCCTGTCACAGTCCCTCACTGTGTGCACCAACTCCTGTCACAGTCCCTCCCAGTGTGCACCAACTCCTGTCACAGTCCCTCCCTGTGTACACCAACTCCTGTCACAGTCCCTCCCTGTGTACACCAACTCCTGTCACAGTCCCTCCCTGTGTGCACCAACTCCTGTCACAGTCCCTCACTGTATACACCAACTCTCTCACAGTCCCTCCCTGTGTGCACCAACTCCTGTCACAGTCCCTCCCTGTGTGCACCAACTCCTGTCACAGTCCCTCACTGTGTGCACCAACTCCTGTCACAGTCCCTCACTGTATACACCAACTCTCTCTCACAGCCCCTCCGTGTACACCAACTCTCTCTCACAGTCCCTCACTGTGTACACCAACTCCTGTCACAGTCCCTCCCTGTGTGCACCAACTCCTGTCACAGTCCCTCACTGTATATACCAACTCCCGTACAGTCCCTCCCTGTGTACACCAACTCTCCATCACAGTCCCTCCCTGAGTACACCAACTCCTGTCACAGTCCCTCCCTGTGTACACCAACTCCCGTCACTGTCCCTCCTTGTGTACACCAACTCGCGTCACAGTCCCTCCCTGTGTTCACCAACTCCCGTCACAGTCCCTCCCTGAGTACACCAACTCCCCATCACAGTCCCTCCCTGTGTACACAAATTCCCTGTCACAGTCCAGATGACTCCAGTCCCCTTCCCTCCTCCCCATGTCCCAGTGACTCCGGACTCCCTCGCTCATTCCCAGTCCCAGTGACTCCGGGCTCCCTCACTCCCTCCCAGTCCCCCTCACACCTCCCAGTCCCAGTCACTCCAGTCCCCCTCCCTCCCAGTCCCAGTGACTCCGGTCCCCCTCCCTCGCTCCCTCCCAGTCCCAGTGACTCCAGTCCCCCTCCCTCGCTCCCTCTCAGTCCCAGTCACTCCAGTTCCCCTGCCTCGCTCCCTCCCAGTCCCAGTCACTCCAGTTCCCCTCCCTCCCAGTCCCAGTCACTCCAGTCCCCCTCCCTCGCTCCCTCCCAGTCCCAGTCACTCCAGTTCCCCTCCCTCCCAGTCCCAGTGACTCCAGTCCCCCTCCCTCGCTCCCTCTCAGTCCCAGTCACTCCAGTTCCCCTGCCTCGCTCCCTCCCAGTCCCAGTCACTCCAGTTCCCCTCCCTCCCAGTCCCAGTCACTCCAGTTCCCTCCCTCGCTTCCTCCCAGTGACTCCAGTCCACCTCCCTCGCTCCCTCTCAGTCCCAGTCACTCCAGTCCCCCTCCCTCGCTTCCTCCCAGTCCCAGTGACTCCAGTCCCCCTCCCTCGCTCCCTCTCAGTCCCAGTCACTCCAGTCCCCCTCCCTCGCTTCCTCCCAGTCTCAGTGACTCCAGTCCCCCTCCCTCGCTCCCTCCCAGTCCCAGTCACTCCAGTCCCCCTCCCTCGCTTCCTCCCAGTCTCAGTGACTCCAGTCCCCCTCCCTCGCTCCGCTCTCAGTCCCAGTCACTCCAGTTCCCCTCCCTCGCTCCCTCCCCATCCCAGTCACTCCAGTTCCCCTCCCTCGCTCCCTCCCGATCCCAGTCACTCCAGTTCCCCTCTCTCCCAGTCACTCCAGTCCCCCTCCCTCGCTCCCTCCCAGTCCCAGTCACTACAGTTCCCCTCCCTCGCTCCCTCCCCATCCCAGTCACTCCAGTCCCCCTCCCTCGCTCCCTCCCCATCCCAGTCACTCCAGTCCCCCTCCCTCGCTCCCTCCCAGTCCCAGTCACTCCAGTCCCCCTCCCTCATTCCCTCCCAGTCCCAGTGACTCCAGTCCCCCTCCCTCGCTTCCTCCCAATCCCAGTCACTCCAGTCCCCCTCCCTCTCTCCCTCCCAGTCCCAGTCACTCCAGTCCCCCTCCCTCACTCCCTCCCAGTCCCATTGGGTCATCTCTGTTGCACGGTTCTACCTGAAATTCCAGCATGGACTTCCCTTTATTGGACTCCAGCATAAATCGAAAGGCTCCGATGCCTGTGTTGGGAATGTCGGCTTCCTCCCTGTTACCCTGCAGAAAAATTAGAAGCAGACAGGAGATGTGGAGAATTGTATTTACTCAGTGAGCTCCGATTAGGAATGAGCTGCCTGAAGGGGCGGCTGAAGCAGATACATCCAAACGGCTGGGGTGAGGTTGGAGGTGACATGGCCTATGGGAACGCAGCATGGAGCGGGCCTGTGAGCTGGCACAGGCATGATGGGCCAAATGGCCTCCTCACTTCCTCCATGATGTTTGAATCCGCAGTCAGGCAGAGGTTTCAGGCACTGCTCCCTCCCCTCACGGAGTGTGGGGGCAGCTACAGCAGCTTAATAAGGTCAGGAGAGAGGCAGGCCGAACCCTAACCCCCATCACAAAGTTCTAGGGTGGCTTGCCGAGGAGGTGGGCTGAGTAGCCGTGCCCTCTTTCACTACCCACCCCCCTCCCCAGCACCCCCGCCACCTTCACTACCCCTCTCTCCGGTACTCACATTGAAGGAAGCCAGAGCCTCAGACACGCTCTTCTCAATGAAGTTGTCATTTATCCTGCGAGACGGGTGCTCGTTGAAGACAGAATTCATCAGGGCGATCTTGGCCGCACTGCGCCTCCCCTCCGCCTTGGTTGGGCACAGCTGTGGGAGCACCAAAAACACACCTTAGCAACAGAGAGGGCAGCTCGCTGAGACATGACAAGGTGCACACCTTGTCTGGGCAAGCGGCGACACAGTCAGGTCTCACACACTGTCCCAGACACACCCTGTCCCTCACACACCCTGTCCCTCACACACCCTGTCGCTCACACACCCTGTCGCTCACACACCGTGATCCACACACATCCTGTCGCTCACACACCCTGATCAACACACACCCTGATTCACACACACCCTGTCCCACCCACACCCTGTCCCTCACACACCCTGTCCCTCACACACCCTGTCCCACACACACCCTGACCCTCACACACCCTGTCCCTCACACACCCTGTCCCTCACACACCCTGTCGCTCACGCACCGTGATCCACACACATCCTGTCGCTCACACACCCCGATCAACACACACCCTGATTCACACACACCATGTCCCACACACACACTGTCTCTCACACACTTTGACCCACACACACACAGATCCACACACACCCTGTCCCTCACACACCCTGTCGCTCACACACCCTGTCCCTCACACACCCTGATCCACACACACCCTGTCCCTCACACACCCTGATCCTCACACCCTGATCCACACACCCTGATCCACACACACCCTGATCCACACACACCCTGATCCACACACACCCTGTCCCACACACCCTGATCCACACACACCCTGTCCCTCACACCCAGATCCACACACACCCTGTACCTCACACACCCTGTCCCACACACCCAGATCCACACACACCCTGTCCCTCACACACATTGTCCCACACACCCTGTCCCTCACACACCCTGTCCCACACACACCCTGTCCCTCACACACCCTGTCCCTCACACACCCTGTCCCACACACACACTGTCCCACACACACCCTGTCACTCACACCCTGTCCCTCACACACCCTGATCCACACACACCCTGTCCCACACACCCTGTCCCTCACACACCCTGTCCCACACACACACTGTCCCTCACACACACCCTGTCCCTCACACACCCTGTCCCACACACACCCTGACCCTCATACACACCCTGTCCCACACACACCCTGACCCTCATACACACCCTGCCCCTCACACACCCTGTCCCTCAAACACGCTGACCAACACATACCCTGTCCCTCACACACGCTGTCCCACACACACCCTGTCCCTCACACACCCTGTCCCTCACACACCCTGTCCCTCAAACACGCTGACCAACACACACCCTGTCCCTCACACACCCTGTCCCTCAAACACGCTGACCAACACACACCCTGTCCCACACACACCCTGTCCCTCACACACCCTGTCCCTCAAACACGCTGACCAACACACACCCTGTCCCACACACACCCTGTCCCACACACACCCTGTCCCACACACCCTGTCCCACAAACACCCTGTCCCACACACACCTTGTCCCTCACACACCCTGTCCCTAACACACCCTGTCCCTAACACACCCTGTCCCTAACACACCCTGACCATCACACACCCTGACCCTCACACACCCTGACCCTCACACACCCTGTCCCTCACACACCCTGTCCCACACACACCCTGTCCCTCACACACCCTGATCCACACACACACCCTGTCCCTCACACACCCTGTCGCTCACACACCCTGTCCCACACACACCCTGTCTCACACACACCCTGTCCCACACACACCCTGTCTCACACACACCCTGTCCCACACACACCCGGTCCCACAGACCCTGTCCCACACACACCCTGGACCTCACACACCCTGACCCTCACACACCCTGACCCTCACACACACCCTGTCCCTCACACACCCTGACCCACACACACACTGTCCCACACACACCCTGTCCCTCACACACCCTGTCCCACACACACCCTGTCCTTCACACACCCTGACCCTCACACACACCCTGTCCCTCACACACCCTGTCCCTCACACACCCTGACCCTCACACACACACTGTCCCTCACACCCAGTCCCACACACACCCGGTCCCACAGACCCTGTCCCACACACACCCTGCCCCACACACACCCTGTCCCTCACACACCCTGTCCCTCACACACACCCTGTCCCTCACACACCCTGACCCTCACACACCCTGACCCTCACACACACACTGTCCCTCACACACACCCTGTCCCTCACACACCCTGACCCTCACACACACACTGTCCCTCACACCCTGTCCCTCACACACCTTGTCCCACACACACCCTGATCCACACACACCCTGTCCCTCACACACCCTGTCCCTCACACACCCTGTCCCTCACACACTCTGTCCCTCACACACCATGTCCAACACACAACCTGTCCCTCATACACCCTGTCCCTCACACACCCTGTCCCTCACACACCCTGGCCCTCACACACACTGCCCCACACACACCCTATCCCACACACACCCTGTCCCACACACCCTTATCCGCACACCCTGTCCCTCACACACCGTCCGTCAGATACCCTGTCGCACACACACCCTGTCCCTCACACACCCTGTCCCACACACCCTGTCCCTCACACACCCTGTCCCTCACACACCCTGTCCCACACACACTCTGTCCCACAAACACCCTGTCCAACACACACCCTGTCCCACACACACCCTGTCCCTCACACACCCTGTCCCACAGACCCTGTTCCTCACACCCTGTCCCACACACACCCTGTCCCTCACACACCCTGTCCCTCACACACCCTGTCCCACACACCCTGTCCCACACACACCCTGTCCCACACACACCCTGTCCCACACACACCCTGTCCCACACACCCTGTCCCTCACACACCCTGTCCCACACACACCCTGTCCCACACACACTGTCCCTCACACACACCCTGTCCCTCACACACACCCTGTCCCTCACACACACCCTGTCCCTCACACACACACTGTCCCTCACACCCTGTCCCACACACACCATGTCCCACACACACCCTGTCCCTCACACACCCTGTCCCACACACACCCTGTCCCTCACACACCATGTCCAACACACAACCTGTCCCACACACACCCTGTCCCTCACACACCATGTCCAACACACAACCTGTCCCTCACACACCCTGTCCCTCACACACCCTGTCCCTCACACACCCTGGCCCTCACACACACTGCCCCACACACACCCTATCCCACACACACCCTGTCCCACACACCCTTATCCGCACACCCTGTCCCTCACACACCGTCCGTCAGATACCCTGTCGCACACACACCCTGTCCCTCACACACCCTGTCCCACACACACCCTGTCCCACACACACCCTGTCCCACACACACCCTGTCCCTCACACACCCTGTCCCACACACACCCTGTCCCACACACACCCTGTCCCTCACACACCCTGTCCCTCACACACCCTGTCCCTCACACACCCTGTCCCACACTCCCTGATCCACACACACCCTGTCCCTCACACACCCTGTCCCTCACACCATGTCCCTCACACACTCTATCCCTCACACACCCTGTCCAACACTCCCTGATCCACACACACCCTGTCCCTCACACACCCTGCCCCACACACACCCTTTCGCACACACAGCCTGACCCACACACACCCTGTCCCTCACACACCCAGTCCCACACACACCCTGTCCCACACACACCCTGTCCCACACACACCCTGTTCGTCACATACCCTGTCCCACACAAACCCTGCCCCTCAGACACCCTGTCCCTCACACCCTGATCCACACACACCCTGTCCCTCACACACCCTGTCCCACACACCCTGTCCCTCACATACCCTGTCCCACACACACCCTGTCCCACACACACCCTGTCCCACACACACCCTGTCCCACACACGCCCTGTCCCACACACATCCTGTCCCACACACACCCTGTCCCACGCACACCCTGTCCCTCAGACACCCTGTCCCACACACCCTGTCCCACACACACCCTGTCCCTCACACACCCTGACCCTCACACACCATGACCCACACACACCCTGTCCCTCACACCATGTCCCTCACACACTCTATCCCTCACACACCCTGTCCCTCACACCCTGTCCCAAACACACCCTGTCCCACACACACCCTGTCCCTCACAAACCCTGTCACTCACACCATGTCCCTCACACACTCTATCCCTCACACACCCTGTCCCACACACCCTGACCCTCACACACCCTGTCCCTCACACACCCTGTCCCTCACACACCCTGTCCCTCACACCATGTCCCTCACACCCTCTATCCCTCACACACCCTGTCCCACACACCCTGACCCTCACCCACCCTGTCCCACACACACCCTGTCCCACACATCCTGTCCCAAACACACCATGTCCCACAAACACCCTGTCCCTCACACACCATGTCCCTCACACACCCTGTCCCACACACACCCTGTCCCACACACACCCTGTCCCACACACACCCTGTCCCTCACACACCCTGTCCCTCACACACCCTGTCCCACACACACCCTGGCCCTCACACACACTGCCCCACACACACCCTATCCCACACACACCCTGTCCCACACACACTTATCCGCACACCCTGTCCCTCACACACCGTCCGTCAGATACCCTGTCGCACACACACCCTGTCCCACACACACCCTGTCCCACACACACCCTGTCCCACACACACCCTGTCCCACACACACCCTGTCCCTCACACACCCTGTCCCACACACACCCTGTCCCACACACACCCTGTCCCTCACACACCCTGTCCCTCACACACCCTGTCCCACACTCCCTGATACACACACACCCTGTCCCTCACACCATTTCCCTCACACACTCTATCCCTCACACACCCTGTCCAACACTCCCTGATCCACACACACCCTGTCCCTCACACACCCTGCCCCACACACACCCTTTCGCACACACAGCCTGACCCACACACACCCTGTCCCTCACACACCCAGTCCCACACACACCCTGTCCCACACACACCCTGTCCCACACACACCCTGTTCGTCACATACCCTGTCCCACACAAACCCTGCCCCTCAGACACCCTGTCCCTCACACCCTGATCCACACACACCCTGTCCCTCACACACCCTGTCCCACACACCCTGTCCCACACACACCCTGTCCCACACACACCCTGTCCCACACACACCCTGTCCCACACACACCCTGTCCCACACACACCCTGTCCCACACACGCCCTGTCCCACACACGCCCTGTCCCACACACATCCTGTCCCACACACACCCTGTCCCACGCACACCCTGTCCCTCAGACACCCTGTCCCACACACCCTGTCCCACACACACCCTGTCCCTCACACACCCTGACCCTCACACACCATGACCCACACACACCCTGTCCCACACACCCTGTTCCTCACACACCCTGTCCCACACACACCCTGTCCCACACACACCCTGTCCCTCACATACCCTGTCCCACACAAACCCTGCCCCTCAGACACCCTGTCCCTCACACCCTGATCCACACACACCCTGTCCCTCACACACCCTGCCCCACACAACCCCTTTCGCACACACAGCCTGACCCACACACACCCTGTCCCTCACACACCCAGTCCCACACACACCCTGTCCCACACACACCCTGTCCCACACACACCCTGTTCGTCACATACCCTGTCCCACACAAACCCTGCCCCTCAGACACCCTGTCCCTCACACCCTGATCCACACACACCCTGTCCCTCACACACCCTGTCCCACACACCCTGTCCCTCACATACCCTGTCCCACACACACCCTGTCCCACACACACCTTGTCCCACACACACCCTGTCCCACACACGCCCTGTCCCACACACATCCTGTCCCACACACACCCTGTCCCACGCACACCCTGTCCCTCAGACACCCTGTCCCACACACCCTGTCCCACACACACCCTGTCCCTCACACACCCTGACCCTCACACACCATGACCCACACACACCCTGTCCCACACACCCTGTTCCTCACACACCCTGTCCCACACACACCCTGTCCCACACACACCCTGTCCCTCACATACCCTGTCCCACACAAACCCTGCCCCTCAGACACCCTGTCCCTCACACCCTGATCCACACACACCCTGTCCCTCACAAACCCTGTCACTCACACCATGTCCCTCACACACTCTATCCCTCACACACCCTGTCCCACACACCCTGACCCTCACACACCCTGTCCCTCACACACCCTGTCCCTCACACACCCTGTCCCTCACACACACTGTCCCTCACACCATGTCCCTCACACACTCTATCCCTCAAACACCCTGTCCCACACACCCTGACCCTCACCCACCCTGTCCCACACACACCCTGTCCCACACATCCTGTCCCAAACACACCATGTCCCACAAACACCCTGTCCCACACACACACTGTCCCTCACACATCCTGTCCCTCACACACCCTGCCCCACACACACCCTGTCGCACACACAGCCTGACCCACACACACCCTGTCCCACACACACCCTGTTCCTCACACACCCTGTCCCACACACACCCTGTCCCACACACACCCTGTCCCTCACATACCCTGTCCCACACAAACCCTGCCCCTCAGACACCCTGTCCCTCACACCCTGATCCACACACACCCTGTCCCTCACAAACCCTGTCCCTCACACCATGTCCCTCACACACTCTATCCCTCACACACCCTGTCCCTCACACCCTGTCCCAAACACACCCTGTCCCACACACACCCTGTCCCTCACAAACCCTGTCAATCACACCATGTCCTTCACACACTCTATCCCTCACACACCCTGTCCCACACACCCTGACCCTCACACACCCTGTCCCTCACACACCCTGTCCCTCACACACACTGTCCCTCACACACCCTGTCCCTCACACCATGTCCCTCACACACTCTATCCCTCACACACCCTGTCCCACACACCCTGACCCTCACCCACCCTGTCCCACACACACCCTGTCCCACACATCCTGTCCCAAACACACCATGTCCCACAAACACCCTGTCCCACACACACACTGTCCCTCACACACCCTGTCCAACACACACCCTGTCCCACACACACCCTGTCCCACACACACCCTGTCCCACACACACCCTGTCCCACACACACCCTGTCCCTCACACACCCTGTCCCTCACACACCCTGTCCCACACACACCCTGTCCCTCACACACCCTGTCCCACACACACCCTGACCCTCACACACCCTGACCCTCACACACCCTGTCCCACACACACCCTATCCCTCACACACCCTGTCCCACACACACCCTGTCCCTCACATACCCTGTCCCACACAAACCCTGCCCCTCAGACACCCTGTCCATCACACCCTGATCCACACACACCCTGTCCCTCACAAACCCTGTCCCTCACACCATGTCCCTCACACACTCTATCCCTCACACACCCTGTCCCTCACACCCTGTCCCAAACACACCCTGTCCCACACACACCCTGTCCCACACACACCCTGTCCCTCACACACCCTGTCCCACACACCCTGTCCCACACACACACCCTGTCCCACACACACCCTGTCCCACACAAACCCTGTCCCTCACACACCCTGTCCCACACACCCTGTCCCTCACACACCCTGTCCCTCACACCCTGTCCCTCACACACTCTATCCCTCACACACCCTGTCCCACACACCCTGACCCTCACACACCCTGATGCACACACCCTGTCCCACACACACCCTGTCCCACAGACACACTGACCCTCACACACCCTGTCCCTCACACACCCTGCCCCACACACACCCTGTCGCACACACAGCCTGACCCACACACACCCTGTCCCACACACACCCTGATCCACACATACACCCTGACCCACACACACCCTGTCCCACACACAACCTGTTCCTCACATACCCTGTCCCACACAAACCCTGCCCCTCAGACACCCTGTCCCTCACACCCTGATCCACACACACCCTGTCCCTCACACACCCTGTCCCTCACACACCCTGTCCCTCACACACTCTATCCCTCACACACCCTGTCCCTCACACACCCTGTCCCTCACACACCCTGTCCCTCACACACTCTATCCCTCACACACCCTGTCCCACACATCCTGTCCCAAACACACCCTGTCCCTCACACACCCTGTCCCACGCACACCCTGTCCCTCACACCATGTCCCTCACACACTCTATCCCTCACACACCCTGTCCCACACACCCTGACCCTCACACACCCTGTCCCTCACACCCTGATGCACACACCCTGTCCCACATATCCTGTCCCAAACACACCCTGTCCCTCACATACCCTGTCCCACACACACCCTGTCCCTCACACACCCTGAACCTCACACACCCTGAACCTCACACACCCTGTCCCACACATCCTGTCCCAAACACACCCTGTCCCACACACACCCTGTCCCACACACACCCTGTCCCACACATCCTGTCCCAAACACACCCTGTCCCTCACATACCCTGTCCCACACACACCCTGTCCCACGCACACCCTGTCCCACGCACACCCTGTCCCACGCACACCCTGTCCCTCACACACCCTGTCCCACACACACCCTGTCCCTCACACACCCTGTCCCTCACACACCCTGTCCCTCACACACCCTGACCCTCACACACCATGACCCACACACACCCTGTCCCACACACCCTGTTCCTCACACACCCTGTCCCACACACACCCTGTCTCACACACACCCTGTCCCTCACATACCCTGTCCCACACAAACCCTGCCCCTCAGACACCCTGTCCCTCACACCCTGATCCACACACACCCTGTCCCTCACAAACCCTGTCCCTCACACCATGTCCCTCACACACTCTATCCCTCACACACCCTGTCCCTCACACACTGTCCCAAACACACCCTGTCCCACACACACCCTGTCCCTCACAAACCCTGTCACTCACACCATGTCCCTCACACACTCTATCCCTCACACACCCTGTCCCACACACCCTGACCCTCACACACCCTGTCCCTCACACACCCTGTCCCTCACACACCCTGTCCCTCACACCATGTCCCTCACACCCTCTATCCCTCACACACCCTGTCCCACACACCCTGACCCTCACCCACCCTGTCCCACACACACCCTGTCCCACACATCCTGTCCCAAACACACCATGTCCCACAAACACCCTGTCCCTCACACACCCTGTCCCACACACACCCTGTCCCACACACACCCTGTCCCACACACACCCTGGCCCTCACACACCCTGGCCCTCACACACACTGCCCCACACACACCCTATCCCACACACACCCTGTCCCACACACCCTTATCCGCACACCCTGTCCCTCACACACCGTCCGTCAGATACCCTGTCGCACACACACCCTGTCCCTCACACACCCTGTCCCACACACACCCTGTCCCACACACACCCTGTCCCACACACACCCTGTCCCTCACACACCCTGTCCCACACACACCCTGTCCCACACACACCCTGTCCCTCACACACCCTGTCCCTCACACACCCTGTCCCTCACACACCCTGTCCCTCACACACACCCTGTCCCACACGCCCTGTCCCTCACACACTTGCTGTCCCTCACACACCCTGTCCCTCAAAAACCCTGTCCCACACACACACTGACCCACACACACCCTGTCCCACACACACCCTGTCCCACACACACCCTGTCCCTCACACACCCTGTCCCACACACCCTTATCCGCACACCCTGACCCACACACATGCAGCCCCACACATACCCTGTCCCTCACACACTGTCCCTCACACACCCTGTCCAACACACTCTGATCCGCACACACCCTGTCCCAAACACCCGGATCCAGACACACCCTGTCCCACACACACCCTGTCCCACACACACCCTGTCCCTAACACACCCTGGTCCACACACACCCTGGTCCACACACACCCTGTCCCACACACACCCTGTCCCTCACACACCCTGTCCCACACACACCCTGTCCACACACACCATGATCGCCACACACCCTGTCCCTCACACACCCTGTCCCTCAGACACCCTGTCCCACACACCCTGTCCCACACACACCCTGTCCCTCACACACCCTGACCCTCACACACCATGACCCACACACACCCTGTCCCACACACCCTGTTCCTCACACACCCTGTCCCACACACACCCTGTCCCACACACACCCTGTCCCTCACATACCCTGTCCCACACAAACCCTGCCCCTCAGACACCCTGTCCCTCACACCCTGATCCACACACACCCTGTCCCTCACACACCCTGCCCCACACAACCCCTTTCGCACACACAGCCTGACCCACACACACCCTGTCCCTCACACACCCAGTCCCACACACACCCTGTCCCACACACACCCTGTCCCACACACACCCTGTCCCACACACACCCTGTTCGTCACATACCCTGTCCCACACAAACCCTGCCCCTCAGACACCCTGTCCCTCACACCCTGATCCACACACACCCTGTCCCTCACACACCCTGTCCCACACACCCTGTCCCTCACATACCCTGTCCCACACACACCCTGTCCCACACACACCTTGTCCCACACACACCCTGTCCCACACACGCCCTGTCCCACACACATCCTGTCCCACACACACCCTGTCCCACGCACACCCTGTCCCTCAGACACCCTGTCCCACACACCCTGTCCCACACACACCCTGTCCCTCACACACCCTGACCCTCACACACCATGACCCACACACACCCTGTCCCACACACCCTGTTCCTCACACACCCTGTCCCACACACACCCTGTCCCACACACACCCTGTCCCTCACATACCCTGTCCCACACAAACCCTGCCCCTCAGACACCCTGTCCCTCACACCCTGATCCACACACACCCTGTCCCTCACAAACCCTGTCACTCACACCATGTCCCTCACACACTCTATCCCTCACACACCCTGTCCCACACACCCTGACCCTCACACACCCTGTCCCTCACACACCCTGTCCCTCACACACACTGTCCCTCACACCATGTCCCTCACACACTCTATCCCTCACACACCCTGTCCCACACACCCTGACCCTCACCCACCCTGTCCCACACACACCCTGTCCCACACATCCTGTCCCAAACACACCATGTCCCACAAACACCCTGTCCCACACACACACTGTCCCTCACACACCCTGTCCCTCACACACCCTGCCCCACACACACCCTGTCGCACACACAGCCTGACCCACACACACCCTGTCCCACACACACCCTGTTCCTCACACACCCTGTCCCACACACACCCTGTCCCACACACACCCTGTCCCTCACATACCCTGTCCCACACAAACCCTGCCCCTCAGACACCCTGTCCCTCACACCCTGATCCACACACACCCTGTCCCTCACAAACCCTGTCCCTCACACCATGTCCCTCACACACTCTATCCCTCACACACCCTGTCCCTCACACCCTGTCCCAAACACACCCTGTCCCACACACACCCTGTCCCTCACAAACCCTGTCAATCACACCATGTCCCTCACACACTCTATCCCTCACACACCCTGTCCCACACACCCTGACCCTCACACACCCTGTCCCTCACACACCCTGTCCCTCACACACACTGTCCCTCACACACCCTGTCCCTCACACCATGTCCCTCACACACTCTATCCCTCACACACCCTGTCCCACACACCCTGACCCTCACCCACCCTGTCCCACACACACCCTGTCCCACACATCCTGTCCCAAACACACCATGTCCCACAAACACCCTGTCCCACACACACACTGTCCCTCACACACCCTGTCCAACACACACCCTGTCCCACACACACCCTGTCCCACACACACCCTGTCCCACACACACCCTGTCCCTCACACACCCTGTCCCTCACACACCCTGTCCCACACACACCCTGTCCCTCACACACCCTGTCCCACACACACCCTGACCCTCACACACCCTGACCCTCACACACCCTGTCCCACACACACCCTATCCCTCACACACCCTGTCCCACACACACCCTGTCCCTCACATACCCTGTCCCACACAAACCCTGCCCCTCAGACACCCTGTCCATCACACCCTGATCCACACACACCCTGTCCCTCACAAACCCTGTCCCTCACACCATGTCCCTCACACACTCTATCCCTCACACACCCTGTCCCTCACACCCTGTCCCAAACACACCCTGTCCCACACACACCCTGTCCCACACACACCCTGTCCCTCACACACCCTGTCCCACACACCCTGTCCCACACACACACCCTGTCCCACACACACCCTGTCCCACACACACCCTGTCCCTCACACACCCTGTCCCACACACCCTGTCCCTCACACACCCTGTCCCTCACACCCTGTCCCTCACACACTCTATCCCTCACACACCCTGTCCCACACACCCTGACCCTCACACACCCTGATGCACACACCCTGTCCCACACACACCCTGTCCCACAGACACACTGACCCTCACACACCCTGTCCCTCACACACCCTGCCCCACACACACCCTGTCGCACACACAGCCTGACCCACACACACCCTGTCCCACACACACCCTGATCCACACATACACCCTGACCCACACACACCCTGTCCCACACACAACCTGTTCCTCACATACCCTGTCCCACACAAACCCTGCCCCTCAGACACCCTGTCCCTCACACCCTGATCCACACACACCCTGTCCCTCACACACCCTGTCCCTCACACACCCTGTCCCTCACACACTCTATCCCTCACACACCCTGTCCCTCACACACCCTGTCCCTCACACACCCTGTCCCTCACACACTCTATCCCTCACACACCCTGTCCCACACATCCTGTCCCAAACACACCCTGTCCCTCACACACCCTGTCCCACGCACACCCTGTCCCTCACACCATGTCCCTCACACACTCTATCCCTCACACACCCTGTCCCACACACCCTGACCCTCACACACCCTGTCCCTCACACCCTGATGCACACACCCTGTCCCACAAAACCTGTCCCAAACACACCCTGTCCCTCACAAACCCTGTCCCACACACACCCTGTCCCTCACACACCCTGAACCTCACACACCCTGAACCTCACACACCCTGTCCACAACATCCTGTCCCAAACACACCCTGTCCCACACACACCCTGTCCCACACACACCCTGTCCCACACATCCTGTCCCAAACACACCCTGTCCCTCACATACCCTGTCCCACACACACCCTGTCCCACGCACACCCTGTCCCACACACACCCTGTCCCACGCACACCCTGTCCCACGCACACCCTGTCCCTCACACACCCTGTCCCACACACACCCTGTCCCTCACACACCCTGTCCCTCACACACCCTGTCCCTCACACACCATGACCCACACACACCCTGTCCCACACACCCTGTTCCTCACACACCCTGTCCCACACACACCCTGTCCCACACACACCCTGTCCCTCACATACCCTGTCCCACACAAACCCTGCCCCTCAGACACACTGTCCCTGACACCCTGATCCACACACACCCTGTCCCTCACAAACTCTGTCCCTCACACCATGTCCCTCACACACTCTATCCCTCACACACCCTGTCCCTCACACCCTGTCCCAAACACACCCTGTCCCTCACACACCCTGTCCCTCACACACTCTGTCCCTCACACCATGTCCCTCACACACTCTATCCCTCACGCACCCTGTCCCACACACCCTGACCCTCACACACCCTGTCCCTCACACACCCTGTCCCTCACACACCCTGTCCCTCACACCATGTCCCTCACACCCTCTATCCCTCACACACCCTGTCCCACACACCCTGACCCTCACCCACCCTGTCCCACACACACCCTGTCCCACACATCCTGTCCCAAACACACCATGTCCCACAAACACCCTGTCCCTCACACACCATGTCCCTCACACACCATGTCCCTCACACACCCTGTCCCACACACACCCTGTCCCTCACACACCCTGTCCCACACGCCCTGTCCCTCACACACTTGCTGTCCCTCAAAAACCCTGTCCCACACACACACTGACCCACACACACCCTGTCCCACACACACCCTGTCGATCACACACCCTGTCCCTCACACACCCTGTCCCTCACACACCCTGACCCACACACATGCAGCCCCACACATACCCTGTCCCTCACACACTGTCACTCACACACCTTGTCCCACACACACTCTGATCCGCACACACCCTGTCCCAAACACCCGGATCCAGACACACCCTGTCCCACACACACCCTGTCCCACACACACCCTGTCCCTAACACACCCTGTCCCACACACACCCTGGTCCACACACACCCTGTCCCACACACACCCTGTCCCTCACACACCCTGTCCCACACACACCCTGTCCCACACACACCATGATCGCCACACACCCTGTCCCTCACACACTCTGTCCCTCACGCACCCTGATCCACACACACACCCTGTCCCACACACACCCTGTCCCTCACACACCCTGATCCACACACACAATGATCCACACACACACCCTGTCCCACACACACCCGGTCCCACCACACCCGGTCCCACACACACCCTGCGTCCACACACACCTGGTTCCACACACACCATGCCCCACACACACCCTGTCCCTAACACAACCCTGTCCCTCACAACCCTGTCAATCACACCATGTCCCTCACAACCTCTATCCCTCAACACACCTGTCCCACACACCCTGACCCTCACCACCCTGTCCCTCACACACCCTGTCCCTCACACACACTGTCCCTCACCACACCCTGTCCCTCACTACCATGTCCCTCACCACACTCTATCCCTCACACACCCTGTCCCACACACCCTGACCCTCCACCCACCCTGTCCCACACACACCCTGTACCCACACATCCTGTCCCAAACACACCCCATGTCCCAACAAACACCCTGTCCCCACACACACACTGTCCCTCACACACCCTGTCCACACACACCCTGCCCCCACACACACGCTGTCGCACACACCAGCCTGACCCACACACACCCTGTCCACACACACCCTGGTCCCTCACACACCCTGTCCCACACACACCCTGTCCCACACACACCCTGTCCCCCACACACCCTGTCCCTCACACACCCTGTCCCACACACACCCTGTCCCTCACACACCCTGTCCCACACACACCCTGACCCTCACACACCCTGACCCTCACACACCCTGTCCCACACACACCCTATCCCTCACACACCCTGTCCCACACACACCCTGTCCCTCACATACCCTGTCCCACACAAACCCTGCCCCTCAGACACCCTGTCCATCACACCCTGATCCACACACACCCTGTCCCTCACAAACCCTGTCCCTCACACCATGTCCCTCACACACTCTATCCCTCACACACCCTGTCCCTCACACCCTGTCCCAAACACACCCTGTCCCACACACACCCTGTCCCACACACACCCTGTCCCTCACACACCCTGTCCCACACACCCTGTCCCACACACACACCCTGTCCCACACACACACCCTGTCCCACACACACCCTGTCCCACACACACCCTGTCCCTCACACACCCTGTCCCACACACCCTGTCCCTCACACACCCTGTCCCTCACACCCTGTCCCTCACACACTCTATCCCTCACACACCCTGTCCCACACACCCTGACCCTCACACACCCTGATGCACACACCCTGTCCCACACACACCCTGTCCCACAGACACACTGACCCTCACACACCCTGTCCCTCACACACCCTGCCCCACACACACCCTGTCGCACACACAGCCTGACCCACACACACCCTGTCCCACACACACCCTGATCCACACATACACCCTGACCCACACACACCCTGTCCCACACACAACCTGTTCCTCACATACCCTGTCCCACACAAACCCTGCCCCTCAGACACCCTGTCCCTCACACCCTGATCCACACACACCCTGTCCCTCACACACCCTGTCCCTCACACACCCTGTCCCTCACACACTCTATCCCTCACACACCCTGTCCCTCACACACCCTGTCCCTCACACACTCTATCCCTCACACACCCTGTCCCACACATCCTGTCCCAAACACACCCTGTCCCTCACACACCCTGTCCCACGCACACCCTGTCCCTCACACCATGTCCCTCACACACTCTATCCCTCACACACCCTGTCCCACACACCCTGTCCCTCACACACCCTGTCCCTCACACCCTGATGCACACACCCTGTCCCACATATCCTGTCCCAAACACACCCTGTCCCACACATACCCTGTCCCACACACACCCTGTCCCTCACACACCCTGAACCTCACACACCCTGAACCTCACACACCCTGTCCACAACCCAAACACACCCTGTCCCACACACACCCTGTCCCACACACACCCTGTCCCACACACACCCTGTCCCACACATCCTGTCCCAAACACACCCTGTCCCTCACATACCCTGTCCCACACACACCCTGTCCCACGCACACCCTGTCCCACACACACCCTGTCCCACGCACACCCTGTCCCACGCACACCCTGTCCCTCACACACCCTGTCCCACACACACCCTGTCCTCACACACCCTGACCCTCACACACCCTGTCCCTCACACACCCTGACCCTCACACACCATGACCACACACACCCTGTCCCACCACACCCTGTTCCTCACACACCTGTCCCACACACACCTGTCCCACACACACCCTGTCCCTCACATACCCTGTCCCACACAAACCCTGCCCCTCAGGACACCCTGTCCCTGACACCCTGATCACACACACCCTGTCCCTCACAAACCCTGTCCCTCACACCATGTCCCTCACACACTCTATCCCTCACACACCCAGTCCCTCACACCCTGTCCCAAACACACCTGTCCCACACACACCCTGTCCCTCACAAACCCTGTCACTCACACCATGTCCCTCACACACTCTATCCCTCACGCACCCTGTCCCACACACCCTGTCCCTCACACACCCTGTCCCTCACACACCCTGTCCCTCACACCATGTCCCTCACACCCTCTATCCCTCACACACCCTGTCCCACACACCCTGACCCTCACCCACCCTGTCCCACACACACCCTGTCCCACACATCCTGTCCCAAACACACCATGTCCCACAAACACCCTGTCCCTCACACACCATGTCCCTCACACACCATGTCCCTCACACACCCTGTCCCACACACACCCTGTCCCTCACACACCCTGTCCCACACGCCCTGTCCCTCACACACTTGCTGTCCCTCACACACCCTGTCCCTCAAAAACCCTGTCCCACACACACACTGACCCACACACACCCTGTCCCACACACACCCTGTCGATCACACACCCTGTCCCTCACACACCCTGTCCCTCACACACCCTGACCCACACACATGCAGCCCCACACATACCCTGTCCCTCACACACTGTCACTCACACACCTTGTCCCACACACACTCTGATCCGCACACACCCTGTCCCAAACACCCGGATCCAGACACACCCTGTCCCACACACACCCTGTCCCACACACACCCTGTCCCTAACACACCCTGTCCCACACACACCCTGGACCACACACACCCTGTCCCACACACACCCTGTCCCTCACACACCCTGTCCCACACACACCCTGTCCCACACACACCATGATCGCCACACACCCTGTCCCTCACACACTCTGTCCCTCACGCACCCTGATCCACACACACACCCTGTCCCACACACACCCTGTCCCTCACACACCCTGATCCACACACACAATGATCCACACACACACCCTGTCCCACACACACCCGGTCCCACACACACCCTGGTCCACACACACCCTGGTCCACACACACCCTGGTCCACACACACCATGCCCCACACACACCCTGTCCCTAACACACCCTGTCCCTCACACACCCTGGTCCACACACACCCTGACCCTCACACACCCTGTCCCACACGCCCTGTCCCTCACACACTTGCTGTCCCTCACACACCCTGTCCCTCAAAAACCCTGTCCCTCAAAAACCCTGTCCCACACACACCCTGACCCTCACACACCCTGTCCCTCACACACCCTGTCCCACACACACCCTGTCCCACACACCCTGTCCCTCACACACCCTGTCCCTCACACACCCTGTCCCTCACACACCCTGTCCCACACACACCCTGACCCTCACACACCCTGTCCCACACACACCCTGTCCCACACACACCCTGACCCTCACACACCCTGTCCCTCACACACCCTGTCCCACACACCCTGTCCCTCACACACCCTGTCCCTCACACCCAGAACCTCACACACCCTGATCCACACACACCCTGTCCCTCACACCCAGACCCTCACACACCCTGATCCACACACACCCTGTCCCACACACACCCTGTCCCCCACACACCCTGTCCCCCACACACCCTGGCCCCCACACACCCTGTCCCCCACAAACCCTGTCCCACACACACCCTGTCCCTCACACACCCTGTCCCTCACACACCCTGATCCACACACACACCCTGTCCCTCACACACCCTGTCCCTGACACACCCTGTCCCTCACACACCCTGTCCCTCACACACCCTGTCCCCCAAACACCCTGTCCCACACACACCCTGTCCCACACACACCCTGTCCCACACACACCTTGTCACTCACACACCCTGTCCCTCATACACCCTGTCCCTCACACACCCTGACCCTCACACACCCTGTCCCTCACACACCCTGTCCCTCATACACCTTGTCCCTCACACAACCTGTCGCACACACACCCTGTCCCTCATACACCCAGTCCCACACACACCCGGTCCCTCATACACCCTGTCCCACACACACCCTGTCCCTCACACCCAGTCCCTCACACCCAGTCCCTCACACCCTGTCCCTCACACCCTGTCCCTCACACCCTGTCCCTCACACCGTCTCTCACACCCTGTCCCTCACACACACCTAGTCCCACACACACCCTGACACCACACACACCCTGACCCACACACACGCTGATCCACACACAACCTGTCCCTCACACACCCTGTCCCACACACACCCTGTCCCTCATACACCCTGTCCCACACACACCCGGTCCCTCATACACCCTGTCCCACACACACCCTGTCCCTCACACCCTGTCCCTCACAGCCTGTCCCTCACACCGTCCCTCACACCCTGTCCCTCACACACACCTAGTCCCACACACACCCTGACACCACACACACACCCTGTCCCACACACACCCTGACCCTCACACACCCTGTCCCTCACAACCTGTCCCTCACACACCCTGTCCCTCACACACCCTGTCCCTCACACACTCTGTCCCTCACACCCTGACCCTCACACCCTGACCCTCACACACCCTGGCCCTCACACACCCTGTCCCACACACACCCTGTCCCTAACACACCCTGTCCCACACACACCCTGTCCCACACACACCCTGTCCCTAACACACCCTGTCCCACACACACCCTGTCCCTCACACACCCTGTCCCACACACACCCTGTCCCACACACACCCGGTCCCTCATACACCCTGTCCCACACACACCCTGTCCCACACACCCTGTCCCTCACACACCCTGTCCCCCACACACCCTGTCCCACACACCCTGTCCCTCACACACCCTGATCCGCACACACCCTGTCCCAAACACCCTGTCCCACACACACCCTCGTCCACACACACCCTGGTCCACACACACCCTGGTCCACGCACACCCTGGTCCACACACACCGTGTCCCACACACACCCTGTCCCACACACACCCTGTCCCTCACACACCCTGTCCGTCACACACCATGTCCCACACACACCCTGGTCCACACACACCCTGGTTCACACACACCCTGTCCCTCACACACCCTGATCCACACACACCCTGTCCCACACACCCTGTCCCTCACATACCCTGTCCCACACACACCCTGTCCCACACACACCATGTCCCACACACACCCTGTCCCACACACACCCTGTCCCACACACATCCTGTCCCACACACACCCTGTCCCACGCACACCCTGTCCCTCAGACACCCTGTCCCACACACCCTGTCCCACACACACCCTGTCCCTCACACACCCTGACCCTCACACACCATGACCCACACACACCCTGTCCCACACACCCTGTTCCTCACACACCCTGTCCCACACACACCCTGTCCCACACACACCCTGTCCCTCACATACCCTGTCCCACACAAACCCTGCCCCTCAGACACCCTGTCCCTCACACCCTGATCCACACACACCCTGTCCCTCACACACCCTGCCCCACACACACACTTTCGCACACACAGCCTGACCCACACACACCCTGTCCCTCACACACCCAGTCCCACACACACCCTGTCCCACACACACCCTGTCCCACACACACCCTGTCCCACACACACCCTGTCCCACACACACCCTGTTCGTCACATACCCTGTCCCACACAAACCCTGCCCCTCAGACACCCTGTCCCTCACACCCTGATCCACACACACCCTGTCCCTCACACACCCTGTCCCACACACCCTGTCCCTCACATACCCTGTCCCACACACACCCTGTCCCACACACACCTTGTCCCACACACACCCTGTCCCACACACACCCTGTCCCTAACACACCCTGTCCCACACACACCCTGGTCCACACACACCCTGTCCCACACACACCCTGTCCCTCACACACCCTGTCCCACACACACCCTGTCCCACACACACCATGATCGCCACACACCCTGTCCCTCACACACTCTGTCCCTCACGCACCCTGATCCACACACACACCCTGTCCCACACACACCCTGTCCCTCACACACCCTGATCCACACACACAATGATCCACACACACACCCTGTCCCACACACACCCGGTCCCACACACACCCGGTCCCACACACACCCTGGTCCACACACACCCTGGTCCACACACACCATGCCCCACACACACCCTGTCCCTAACACACCCTGTCCCTCACAAACCCTGTCAATCACACCATGTCCCTCACACACTCTATCCCTCACACACCCTGTCCCACACACCCTGACCCTCACACACCCTGTCCCTCACACACCCTGTCCCTCACACACACTGTCCCTCACACACCCTGTCCCTCACACCATGTCCCTCACACACTCTATCCCTCACACACCCTGTCCCACACACCCTGACCCTCACCCACCCTGTCCCACACACACCCTGTCCCACACATCCTGTCCCAAACACACCATGTCCCACAAACACCCTGTCCCACACACACACTGTCCCTCACACACCCTGTCCAACACACACCCTGTCCCACACACACCCGGTCCCACACACACCCTGTCCCACACGCCCTGTCCCTCACACACCCTGTCCCTCACACACCCTGTCCCACACACACCCTGTCCCTCACACACCCTGTCCCACACACACCCTGACCCTCACACACCCTGACCCTCACACACCCTGTCCCACACACACCCTATCCCTCACACACCCTGTCCCACACACACCCTGTCCCTCACATACCCTGTCCCACACAAACCCTGCCCCTCAGACACCCTGTCCATCACACCCTGATCCACACACACCCTGTCCCTCACAAACCCTGTCCCTCACACCATGTCCCTCACACACTCTATCCCTCACACACCCTGTCCCTCACACCCTGTCCCAAACACACCCTGTCCCACACACACCCTGTCCCACACACACCCTGTCCCTCACACACCCTGTCCCACACACCCTGTCCCACACACACACCCTGTCCCACACACACACCCTGTCCCACACACACACCCTGTCCCACACACACCCTGTCCCACACACACCCTGTCCCTCACACACCCTGTCCCACACACCCTGTCCCTCACACACCCTGTCCCTCACACCCTGTCCCTCACACACTCTATCCCTCACACACCCTGTCCCACACACCCTGACCCTCACACACCCTGATGCACACACCCTGTCCCACACACACCCTGTCCCACAGACACACTGACCCTCACACACCCTGTCCCTCACACACCCTGCCCCACACACACCCCTGTCGCACACACAGCCTGACCCACACACACCCTGTCCCACACACACCCTGATCCACACATACACCCTGACCCACACACACCCTGTCCCACACACAACCTGTTCCTCACATACCCTGTCCCACACAAACCCTGCCCCTCAGACACCCTGTCCCTCACACCCTGATCCACACACACCCTGTCCCTCACACACCCTGTCCCTCACACACCCTGTCCCTCACACACTCTATCCCTCACACACCCTGTCCCTCACACACCCTGTCCCACACACACTCTATCCCACACACACCCTGTCCCACACATCCTGTCCCAAACACACCCTGTCCCTCACACACCCTGTCCCACGCACACCCTGTCCCTCACACCATGTCCCTCACACACTCTATCCCTCACACACCCTGTCCCACACACCCTGACCCTCACACACCCTGTCCCTCACACCCTGATGCACACACCCTGTCCCACATATCCTGTCCCAAACACACCCTGTCCCTCACATACCCTGTCCCACACACACCCTGTCCCTCACACACCCTGAACCTCACACACCCTGAACCTCACACACCCTGTCCACAACATCCTGTCCCAAACACACCCTGTCCCACACACACCCTGTCCCACACACACCCTGTCCCACACATCCTGTCCCAAACACACCCTGTCCCTCACATACCCTGTCCCACACACACCCTGTCCCACGCACACCCTGTCCCACACACACCCTGTCCCACGCACACCCTGTCCCACGCACACCCTGTCCCTCACACACCCTGTCCCACACACACCCTGTCCCTCACACACCCTGTCCCTCACACACCCTGTCCCTCACACACCCTGACCCTCACACACCATGACCCACACACACCCTGTCCCACACACCCTGTTCCTCACACACCCTGTCCCACACACACCCTGTCCCACACACACCCTGTCCCTCACATACCCTGTCCCACACAAACCCTGCCCCTCAGACACCCTGTCCCTGACACCCTGATCCACACACACCCTGTCCCTCACAAACCCTGTCCCTCACACCATGTCCCTCACACACTCTATCCCTCACACACCCTGTCCCTCACACCCTGTCCCAAACACACCCTGTCCCACACACACCCTGTCCCTCACAAACCCTGTCACTCACACCATGTCCCTCACACACTCTATCCCTCACGCACCCTGTCCCACACACCCTGACCCTCACACACCCTGTCCCTCACACACCCTGTCCCTCACACACCCTGTCCCTCACACCATGTCCCTCACACCCTCTATCCCTCACACACCCTGTCCCACACACCCTGACCCTCACCCACCCTGTCCCACACACACCCTGTCCCACACATCCTGTCCCAAACACACCATGTCCCACAAACACCCTGTCCCTCACACACCATGTCCCTCACACACCATGTCCCTCACACACCCTGTCCCACACACACCCTGTCCCTCACACACCCTGTCCCACACGCCCTGTCCCTCACACACTTGCTGTCCCTCACACACCCTGTCCCTCAAAAACCCTGTCCCACACACACACTGACCCACACACACCCTGTCCCACACACACCCTGTCGATCACACACCCTGTCCCTCACACACCCTGTCCCTCACACACCCTGACCCACACACATGCAGCCCCACACATACCCTGTCCCTCACACACTGTCACTCACACACCTTGTCCCACACACACTCTGATCCGCACACACCCTGTCCCAAACACCCGGATCCAGACACACCCTGTCCCACACACACCCTGTCCCACACACACCCTGTCCCTAACACACCCTGTCCCACACACACCCTGGTCCACACACACCCTGTCCCACACACACCCTGTCCCTCACACACCCTGTCCCACACACACCCTGTCCCACACACACCATGATCGCCACACACCCTGTCCCTCACACACTCTGTCCCTCACGCACCCTGATCCACACACACACCCTGTCCCACACACACCCTGTCCCTCACACACCCTGATCCACACACACAATGATCCACACACACACCCTGTCCCACACACACCCGGTCCCACACACACCCTGGTCCACACACACCCTGGTCCACACACACCCTGGTCCACACACACCATGCCCCACACACACCCTGTCCCTAACACACCCTGTCCCTCACACACCCTGGTCCACACACACCCTGACCCTCACACACCCTGTCCCACACACACCCTGTTCGTCACATACCCTGTCCCACACAAACCCTGCCCCTCAGACACCCTGTCCCTCACACCCTGATCCACACACACCCTGTCCCTCACACACCCTGTCCCACACACACCCTGTCCCACACACACCATGATCGCCACACACCCTGTCCCTCACACACTCTGTCCCTCACGCACCCTGATCCACACACACACCCTGTCCCACACACACCCTGTCCCTCACACACCCTGATCCACACACACAATGATCCACACACACACCCTGTCCCACACACACCCGGTCCCACACACACCCTGGTCCACACACACCCTGGTCCACACACACCCTGGTCCACACACACCATGCCCCACACACACCCTGTCCCTAACACACCCTGTCCCTCACACACCCTGGTCCACACACACCCTGACCCTCACACACCCTGTCCCACACGCCCTGTCCCTCACACACTTGCTGTCCCTCACACACCCTGTCCCTCAAAAACCCTGTCCCTCAAAAACCCTGTCCCACACACACCCTGACCCTCACACACCCTGTCCCTCACACACCCTGTCCCACACACACCCTGTCCCTCACACACCCTGTCCCTCACACACCCTGTCCCTCACACACCCTGTCCCACACACACCCTGACCCTCACACACCCTGTCCCACACACACCCTGTCCCTCACACACCCTGTCCCTCACACACCCTGTCCCACACACACCCTGACCCTCACACACCCTGTCCCTCACACACCCTGTCCCACACACCCTGTCCCTCACACACCCTGTCCCTCACACCCAGAACCTCACACACCCTGATCCACACACACCCTGTCCCTCACACCCAGACCCTCACACACCCTGATCCACACACACCCTGTCCCGCACACACACCCTGTCCCCCACACACCCTGTCCCCACACACCCTGGCCCCCACACACCCTGTCCCCCACAAACCCTGTCCCACACACACCCTGTCCCTCACACACCCTGTCCCTCACACACCCTGATCCACACACACACCCTGTCCCTCACACACCCTGTCCCTGACACACCCTGTCCCTGACACACCCTGTCCCTCACACACCCTGTCCCCCAAACACCCTGTCCCACACACACCCTGTCCCACACACACCCTGTCCCACACACAACTTGTCACTCACACACCCTGTCCCTCATACACCCTGTCCCTCACACACCCTGACCCTCACACACCCTGTCCCTCACACACCCTGTCCCTCATACACCCTGTCCCTCACACAACCTGTCGCACACACACCCTGTCCCTCATACACCCGGTCCCACACACACCCGGTCCCTCATACACCCTGTCCCACACACACCCTGTCCCTCACACCCAGTCCCTCACACCCAGTCCCTCACACCCTGTCCCTCACACCCTGTCCCTCACACCCTGTCCCTCACACCGTCTCTCACACCCTGTCCCTCACACACACCTAGTCCCACACACACCCTGACACCACACACACCCTGACCCACACACACGCTGATCCACACACAACCTGTCCCTCACACACCCTGTCCCACACACACCCTGTCCCTCATACACCCTGTCCCACACACACCCGGTCCCTCATACACCCTGTCCCACACACACCCTGTCCCTCACACCCTGTCCCTCACACCCTGTCCCTCACACCCTGTCCCTCACACCGTCCCTCACACACACCTAGTCCCACACACACCTAGTCCCACACACACCCTGACCCTCACACACCCTGTCCCTCACAACCTGTCCCTCACACACCCTGTCCCTCACACACCCTGTCCCTCACACACCCTGACCCTCACACCCTGACCCTCACACCCTGACCCTCACACACCCTGGCCCTCACACACCCTGTCCCACACACACCCTGTCCCTAACACACCCTGTCCCACACACACCCTGTCCCACACACACCCTGTCCCTAACACACACTGTCCCACACACACCCTGTCCCTCACACACCCTGTCCCACACACACCCTGTCCCACACACACCCGGTCCCTCATACACCCTGTCCCACACACACCCTGTCCCACACACCCTGTCCCTCACACACCCTGTCCCCCACACACCCTGTCCCACACACCCTGTCCCTCACACACCCTGATCCGCACACACCCTGTCCCAAACACCCTGTCCCACACACACCCTCGTCCACACACACCCTGGTCCACACACACCCTGGTCCACGCACACCCTGGTCCACACACACCGTGTCCCACACACACCCTGTCCCACACACACCCTGTCCCTCACACACCCTGTCCGTCACACACCATGTCCCACACACACCCTGGTCCTCACACACCCTGGTTCACACACACCCTGTCCCTCACACACCCTGATCCACACACACCCTGTCCCACACACCCTGTCCCTCACATACCCTGTCCCACACACACCCTGTCCCACACACACCCTGTCCCACACACACCCTGTCCCACACACACCCTGTCCCACACACATCCTGTCCCACACACACCCTGTCCCACGCACACCCTGTCCCTCAGACACCCTGTCCCACACACCCTGTCCCACACACACCCTGTCCCTCACACACCCTGACCCTCACACCACATGACCCACACACACCTGTCCCACACACCCTGTTCCTCACAACAACCCTGTCCCACACACACCCTGTCCCACACACACCCCTGTCCTCACATACCCTGTCCCACACAAACCCTGCCCCTCAGACACCCTGTCCCCTCACACCCTGATCCACACACACCCTGTCCCTCACACACCTGCCCCACTCACACCTTTCGCACACACAGCCTGACCCACACACACCCTGTCCCTCACACACCAGTCCCCACACACCCTGTCCCACAACACCTGTCCACACACACCCTGTCCCACACACACCCTGTCCTCACACACCCTGTCCCACACAACACCCTGCCCTCACACACCCTGTCCCTCACACCCTGAACCACACACACCCTGTCCCACACACCCTGTCCCACACACCCTGTCCCTCACACACCCTGTCCCACACACACCCTGTCCCACACACACCCTGTCCCACACACACCCTGTCCCACACACACCCTGTCCCACACACACCTGTCCCACACACACCCTGTCCCACGCACACCCTGTCCCTCAGACACCCTGTCCCACACACCCTGTCCCACACACACCCTGTCCCTCCACACACCCTGACCCTCACACACCATGACCCACACACACCCATGTCCCACACACCCTGTTCCTCACACACCCTGTCCACACACACCCTGATCCCACCACACACCCTGTCCCTCACATACCCCTGTCCCACACAAACCCTGCCCCTCAGACACCCTGTCCCTCACACCCTGATCACACACACCCTGTCCCTCACAACCCTGTCAACACACCATGTCCCTCACACACTCTATCCCTCACACACCCTGTCCCTCACACACCCTGACCCACACACACCCTGTCCCACACACACCCTGTTCCTCACACACCCTGTCCCTCACACACCCTGTCCCTCACACATGTCCCTCACATCACTCTATCCCTCACACACCCTGTCCCACACACCCTGACCCTCACCCACCCTGTCCCACACACACCCTGTCCCACACATCCTGTCCCAAACACACCATGTCCCACAAACACCCTGTCCCACACACACACTGTCCCTCACACACCCTGTCCTCACACACCCTGCCCACACACCCCTGTCCCCACACACACCCTGTCCCACACCACACCTGTCCCCAACACACCCTGTCCCTCACACACCCTGTCCCCACACCCAACACCCTGTCCCACACACACCCTGTCCCCACACACCCCTGTCCCACACAACCCTGTCCCTCAAACACCCTGTCCCTCCACACCGACCACACACACCCTGTCCCTCACACACCCTGTCCCTCACACCCTGTCCCTCACACACCCTGTCCCTCACACACCCTGTCCCACACACCCTGTCCCTCACACACCCTGTCCCTCCCACACACCCTGTCCCTCACACACCCTGTCCCTCACACCCTCTATCCCTCACACACCCTGTCCCACACACCCTGACCCTCACACACCCTGTCCCACACACACCCTGTCCCCACACACCCTGTCCCACACACACCATGTCCTCACACACCCTGTCCCTCACACACCTGTCCCTCACACCCTGTCCCTCACACACCCTGTCCCACACACACCCTGTCCCTCACACACCCTGTCCCACACACCCTGTCCCTCACACACCCTGTCCCTCACACACCCTGTCCCTCACACACCCTGTCCCACACACACCCTGTCCCACACACACCCTGTCCCACACACACCCTGTCCCACACACACCCTGTCCCTCACACACCCTGTCCCTCACACACCCTGTCCCACACACACCAGCCCCACACACACCCTGTCCCTCACACACTGTCCCTCACACACCCTGTCCACACACACCCTGTCCCACACACACCCTGTCCCACACACACCCTGGTCCACACACACCCTGTCCCACACACACCCTGTCCCACACACACCCTGTCCCTCACACACCCTGTCCCACACACACCCTGGTCCACACACACCCTGTCCCACACACACCCTGTCCCTCACACACCCTGTCCCACACACACCCTGTCCCACACACACCCTGTCCCACACACCCTGTCCCTCACACACCCTGTCCCTCACACACCCTGTCCCACACACACCCTGTCCCACACACACCCTGTCCCTCACACACCCTGTCCACACACACACTGTCCCACACACACCCTGTCCCCACACACCCTGTCCCACACACACCCTGTCCACACACACCCTGTCCCACACACACCCTGTCCACACACACCCTGTCCCACACACACCCTGTCCCTAACACACCCTGTCCCTCACACACCCTGTCCCACACACACTCTGACCCTCCCTCACACACCCTGTCCCACACACCCTGTCCCTCACACACCCTGTCCCTCACACACCCTGTCCCTCACACACCCTGTCCCTCACACACCCTGTCCCACACACACCCTGTCCCTCACACACCCTGTCCCACACACACCCTGTCCCACACACACCCTGTCCCTCACACACCCTGTCCCTCACACACCCTGTCCCTCACACACCCTGTCCCACACACACCCTGACCCTCACACACCCTGTCCCACACACACCCTGTCCCTCACACACCCTGTCCCTCACACACCCTGTCCCACACACACCCTGTCCCTCACACACCCTGTCCCTCACACACCCTGTCCCACACACCCTGTCCCTCACACACCCTGTCCCTCACACCCTGTCCCTCACACACCCTGTCCACACACACCCTGTCCCTCACACCCTGACCCTCACACACCCTGTCCACACACACCCTGTCCCACACACACCCTGTCCCCCACACACCCTGTCCCCCACACACCCTGGCCCCCACACACCCTGTCCCCCACAAACCCTGTCCCTCACACACCCTGTCCCTCACACACCCTGATCCACACACACACCCTGTCCCTCACACACCCTGTCCCTCACACACCCTGTCCCTCACACACCCTGTCCCTCACACACCCTGTCCCCCACACACCCTGTCCCACACACACCCTGTCCCACACACACCCTGTCCCACACACACCCTGTCCTCACACACCCTGTCCCTCACACACCCTGTCCCTCACACACCCTGTCCCTCACACACCCTGTCCCTCACACACCCTGTCCCTCACACACCCTGTCCCAAACACAGCCTGTCCCACACACATGCTGTCCCTCACACACCCTGATCCACACACACACCCTGTCCCCTCACACACCCTGTCCCACACACACCCTGTCCCTCACACCCAGTCCCTCACACCCTGTCCCTCACACCCTGTCCCTCACACCCTGTCCCTCACACCCTGTCCCTCACACACCTGTCCCTCACACACCCTGTCCCTCACACACACCTAGTCCCACACACACCCTGACACCACACACACCCAGACCCACACACACCCTGATCCACACACAACCTGTCCCTCACACACCCTGTCCACACACACCCTGTCCCTCACACACCCTGTCCCACACACACCCTGTCCTCACACACCCTGTCCCACACACCACCCTGTCCCCTCACACCCTGTCCCTCACACCCTGTCCCTCACACCGTCCCTCACACCCTGTCCCACACACAGCCTGTCCCACACACACCCTGTCACACACACACCCTGTCCCACACACACCCTGTCCCTCACACACCCTGTCCCTCACAACCTGTCCCTCACACACCCTGTCCCTCACACACCCTGTCCCTCACACACCCTGTCCCTCACACCCTGACCCTCACACCCTGTCCCTCACACACCCTGTCCCTCACACACCCTGTCCCACACACACCCTGTCCCTCACACACCCTGTCCCACACACACCCTGTCCCACACACACCCTGTCCCACACACACACACTGTCCCACACACCCTGTCCCTCACACACCCTGTCCCACACACACCCTGTCCCACACACACCCTGTCCTCACACACCCTGTCCCTCACACACCCTGTCCCACACACCCTGTCCCTCACACACCCTGTCCCCCACACACCCCGTCCCACACACCCTGTCCCTCACACACCCTGATCCTCACACACCCTGTCCCAAACACCCTGTCCCACACACACCCTGTCCCACACACCCTGGGTCCACACACACCCTGGTCCACGCACTCCCTGGTCCACACACACCGTGTCCCACACGTCACCCTGTCCCACACACACCCACTGTCCCTCACACACCCTGTCCGTCACACACCCTGTCCCT